>NW_023331220.1:0-43577 GCF_011100685.1 Canis lupus familiaris | reverse complement strand
GTTTCTGCTATTATAGTTTTGAACATTTTTACTATTTCAATAGTAACCCCTTAACAGATAGTTTACAAATATTATATCCTTACAAAAAAAAAACCTACATAGTTTTTTCCCCCATTGTATTGTTACTTTTTCTTTGCTATGATAAAATTTCACATATTCCATTTATTTATTTTTGCTTTTCTTGCTTGTGTTTTGGGTTGCATATTCAAAAATCATTGTGAAACCGATAAAGCTTTTCCTTATGTTTTTTTTTATTAAGAGTTTCATAGTCTTTAATCCATTTTGGGTAGTTTTTGTGAGTGGTGTAAGATAGGAGTCCAATTTAATTCTTCCACTTATGATTATCCAGTTTTCCAAACACCATTGATTGAAGAAACTTACTTTCTTCATTAAGTATCTTGGCTGCCTTGTAAATATTAGTAAACTATATATCTGAGGGTTCATTTCTAGGATCCCAATTTTGTTCCATAGTCTACGACCTTTTTATGTCAGTAACATACTGTTTTGATTATGATAGCTTTATAATATAATTTCAGATCTGCAAGTGTGGTGCCCCTGGCTTTGCTCTTAATTCTTAGGATTACTTCGGCTATTCAAGGTCATCTGTGGTTCTGTATGAATTTTAGAATTCTTTTTATTTCTAGGAGAAAAATCCATTGGAATTTTGATTTGTCTGAGGTAACATGGTTATTTTAATATCAGTTCTTACAGTCCACAAACATGGGGTTGGATCTTTTTATTCATTTACAACTTCTTCATTTCTTTCATCCAAGTCTTCCAGTTTTCAGTATACAGGTTTTTATTGTTTTTGATGCTACTGTAAATGAGTTTCTTTTCTTTATTTCTTTTTTCAGATATCTTGTTGTTAGTCTACGGTAAAACGGCTAATTTTTTATGTTGATTTTGAATCCTGCAATTTTAATGAATTTGTTATAATAGCTTTTTTTTGTGGAATCCTTAGAATTTTCTGTATCTATAAGATCATATAATCTTCAAACAGCAAATATTTCTTCTTTCTTTCTGACTTGGATATTTCTTTTTCTTATCTAATTGCTCTGGCTGGAATATCCAGAACTAGTTGAATAGGAGTGGTAAGAACAGATATCCTGTCTAACTACTGATCTTGTATAAAAACGCTTTCATTCCTTCTTCATTGAGTATGTTAGCTGTGCGCTTGTCATAAATGGCCTTAAATATATCACATAGAGTTGTGGTATGTTCCTTCCATATAATTTATTGAGAGTTTTTGTCATGAATGGATGTTGAATTCCATCAAATGTCTTTCTTTCTGCATCTATTGAAATGATCATTTTCAACTTTTATTCAAACGTGTATCACATTGATTGATTTATGTATGATGAATCATCCTTGTATTCCAGGGATAAATCTTACTTGATATGGTGTATGACTTTTAATATCCTGTTGAATCCAGTTTCAAATTTCTATTTTCCTCAGAGATATTGTCTATAGTTTCTTATTTGGTGTCTCTATCTGACCTTGGCAGCAGAGTAATGCTAGCTTCATACAATGAGGCTAGAAGAGTTCCCTTCTCTAAGTTTTTGGAAGAGTTTGTGAAGATTCTTCTTTTATTGTTTGATAAAATTCACCAGTGAAACCATTTGGTCCTGGGGTTTTCTTTGTTTGGATATTTGTGATTACTGATTCAATCTCCTTACTAAATATTGGTCTTTTTTTTTTCTATTTTTCCATGATTGAGTCTTGGTAGTTAGTATGTTTACAACCATGTGTCTCTTCTAGTTCCTCCAATTTATTGGCATATAATTAGTTGCATTGTGTCCTCTTTCATTTCTGATTTTATTCATTTGAATTTCTTTTTTCTTAATATAGCTTGTTTGTCAAATTTTGTAAAATGTTTCCAAACACCAGCTCTTAGTCTCATTGATTTTTTCAACTGTTTTTTAAATTTTTTATTGCATTTATTTCTGCTCTGATCGTTATTTCATTCCTTCTGTTAAACTTCTGAGTTTCTTCTTTCTAGTTCCTTGAAATGTAAGGTAAGTTCTTTAAGATCCTTCTTTTTTCTTAATTTAGGTGTTTATCACTACAAATTTCCCTCTTATGACTGTCTTTTCTGCATCCTGTGTATATGGAATATTGTGTTTCACTTTTTTTTTTCTCAAGATATTTTTTATTCCTCTTTTGATTTTTTCTTTGACCCACTGGTTGTCCAGGAGCATATTGTTTAATTGACACATATTTGTGAATTTTCCACCTTTCCTCCTGTTACTAATTACTCGTTACATATCACTATTGTCAAAAAAAGATACTTTTATTATTTCAATTTTAAATTTTCTAAGATTTGTTTTCTTACTTCATACACAGTCTATCCTGGAGAATGTGCTATATGTGTTTGAGAAAAATGTGTATCCTGCTATTGCATGAAATGTTCTGCATATACATGTTAGGTCCAATTAATCTACAGTATAGTTCAAGTCAAATCTTTGATAAACCATAAACTCAGTATCTCAAACTTACATAATGTATAACTCGGGATCTATGTTCTTTTTTCCCCATTTCTCTCTCTCTCTCTCTCTCTCTTCTCTCTCTCTTTCTCTCTGTCTTTTGACTTTAGCTCAATAAATTTAATAAAAATAAAAATGTAGGGAGAAATGTAGTTGATCACCTGTGATTTAGCCGTCTGTAAAACAATTTTAAAAAACTTTCAACACAACATACTCACCGAGTTTGTATATCTTTGAACTGTCCTGATTCTATTTTTTTAACAAAGTAATACAGATATTTCTTTTTGACACTCTGAATGTGGCAAATGCCTCAATATACAAATATAATTTTTGGATAGCAAATTCTTTTTTTTAAGATTTTATTTATTTATTTCTGAGAATACACTGAGAGAGAGAGAGAGAAACAGAGACACAGGCAGAGGAAGAAGCAGGCGCCATGCAAAAAGCCTGACGTGGGACTCGATCCCAGGTCTCCAGGATCAGGCCCTGGGCCAAAGGCAGTGCTAAACTGCTTGAGCCACCTGGGCTGCCCTGGATAGCAAATTCTTTATTGTGACTTCCATATTGACTTATTGCTTTCTTCTTAAATTTTTATTTTCAGTTGTTATGGATTGGTATTGTGTTACAAGAGAGATATATCAGTGAATTCAGATGAGAACTCTTAGGTACTTAGCATTTCTAATTCACATATTTTTTAATTCAAAAAAAAAAATAAAATACTTTTGGAAGTATTATTCTAGACTACTGAACTTAAATATTTTTAGTTTCTACAAGTATGTTGAAAATAATCCTCCAGAGATAGAAATCAACAAGTGTGAAAGGAAGGATAATTGGGTTATCTATGCAATTTTGTTTCAAATCGATGAGATTTCTAGACTAAAATTCATGAATAAAGTTCTGACTATTTCTAGGATGGTTGATAGCAAAATATTGTGAAATATAAAACATTTGGTCTGTGGAACTTGAACTTGGATTTTACACTGAATGCCTGTTATATGTCTATATTGACTAATGGAGTGATGATTTCTATTCAGTTGTTCTCAATCTGACTATATAAACTGATCGCCTTCAACAACTGGTTCCTCTTTATATTTATAAATATAAACATATATATATATAGTGTTTATGAATATTCAAGTGGTTTTTAAACATCAAGACAGGATGGCATTTTCCTGTATACAAAAATATCAATAATAAAAGGAACATCTTAAAGAATATATATTAATTTTCTATGGTTGTGTAATAAATTACCATAAACCATTTAACTTAAAAAATCCCCACTTAATAACTCAAGTTTTTGTAAGTCAGAAGTGTAGCAGGGTTGGTTAGATTCTCTGTTCAGGTTGAAATCAAAATGTTGACCAGCTATTTTCTCATCCAGAATTCAGGGCTCTCCCTTTCAAGCTCATTTGGATTCTCAAAAGAAAATTAGTTCCTTGAAGTTGTAAGACTGAAGTCCTCATTTCTTCAATGTCTGTTAAATGAGAGCTGCTCTCAGCTTCTAGAAGCCACCTACTTCCATGTCAGATAATCTCCTCTATCTTCAAGCCAGCCACAGTGCATCACATCCTTCTGTTTCAAATGTTTCCATCTGCTAAGCCAGATAGAAACTGTTTTTAAATGGTTCACAGGATTAGTTCATGTCCAATCAAATAAATTTCCTGTGCTATACAACATGATATGATCACAGAGGTGATATTACATCATATTTCACAGGTATAGGGTGGCACAGTTTTGGGCTGCCATTTTGGAATCCTGCATATCATGGGGTGGATCCTCAGATCTCAGATTTAAAAGAAAAAGGAAATATGGAGGGGTACAGGAGAAAAATAAAAAGGAAGATGACACAGATACTTAAACAATGATGATCAAGACAGGCACTCAGAATTCCTATTTGTTTTGAATATAGAATTTATTTTAGAAAGAAGTTTCAGAGGAAAAAGGGAGTTATAAATTTGAAGGCAGAGCACTGTAGTATGAATTGGGATTATACCGGCCTATTGTTCTTTCAAGAAACTTGGCAGAGATGAAAATGGTGCAGAAATTAAGAAAGTCAAGGATGAGAGAGATTTGGGTGTTTATGTTTTGAGGAGATCCAGGAGAGAGGAAAAGCTTAATGAATGCCAGTAAAAAAGAATCAAATTAATTAAGAATCCCATGTATAAAAGTTTTAAAAAATTAACAAAGCACATGAACTGAGGGTACACAAAAAGCCTATGTGGATTTTTTCTCTATACAAAGTAAGTCTTTGCTTGTTTAGTAATACAAAAGTAAGTGGCTCTTGCTTTTTCTGTGTGCTAATTTCTCCTGGTTGTGCCTTGCAGTTTCTCAAAGTATATCTTAATTGCATTCTGAGCATATTTTCCAAAACAAAATGGTCTGAAAAGAAGGTGACCAAATATTTGAAATGACAACACTCCAAGAATAGCTAGATACCTGGTTGGCATACTCAATTAACATGGAAATCTCACTGAGGTTAGGATTTAAACTGTTAGGCTTAGAATAACTAACAGGCACATGTTCAATATATTATAGTTTTTTTCTATGAGTTTAGCAACTAAATTGCACAAATATCTATTTTTCAACGGTTATTTTAACCAAATAACTACATGTTCCATTTATTTGTAACTGATTGGCAAAAGACTCAAAAAGAACTCAATAAACACAAACATGCTTCTTAGTACAAAATACACAATTAACATTAGAATTGTCAACATACACAATTTTTTTAAGACTGAGTAACAACATAGCATGTTTGCTATTGTATCAAAAGGAAATACAAGATTTCCCCTATGTTTGTCATTTCTGTTAACACACACATCTTAAAACATCTTTGTAAATGACTATTTTATATAATAGAACTATGTTCATTATTTAAAAATGATAGCTATATATTTTGGGGATAAAATCCCTATGTTGGAAGAAAAATGTTTACCTAAGAGAAAGTTAAGATGGAGCACAGTCTTTGGAATATTGTGGTGTGTGTGTGTGTGTGTGTGTGTGTGTGTGTGTGTGTAAGTAACAACATACTAAGTATTGTAAGTAGATCTAATAATTAGAGATAATTTCATGATTCCAAAGCATGGTAGACCAAATAATTGTTCTTCAAAGATGTCTGTTTCCTAATATCCAGACCTGTAATTATGTTACCTTGCATGGCAAATGGACTACTGGTTATTACCTTAAGAATCCTGGAGGTGAGGGGCATCTGAGTAGCTCAGTTGGTTGAGCCTCTGCATTCAGCTCAGGTCATGATCCCTGGCTCCTGGGATTGAGACCCACTTGTATGGTATCCTCAGCAGGGAGTCTGCTTCTCCCTTTCCTCCCTACTTTAGGCTCTTCTATCTCTGTTTTCTCTCTCTCTCTCTCTCTCAAATAAATAAATAAATAGTTTTTTAAAAGGCATTAAAAAAAAAGAATCCTGGAGATGAGACCATTATCCTGGATTACCTAGGTGGGCCCAACACAATCACAAAGGTTCTTATAAAATGGAGGCCAGAAGGTTAGAGTCAGAGAAGGAGATACAATAACAAGCAGAGGTTCAGACGATGTGATGATGGGATCATGAGAGAATAAAGATGCTCTCTAGAAACTAGAAGAGGCAAAGGTACAGATTCCAGTTTTTGCCTTCTCCCTTTCCCACAAGGAGTTTGAACAGAAATGCAGCCTTTCTGACTCTTTTAGACTTCTGATATCTAGAACTGTAGCATAATAAATTTCTGTGGTTCTTTTAAGCTACTAAGTTTGTGGCAACTTATTACAGAAGTAACAAAAAACTATTACACCAAGTGCAGTCTAATGTAACTATCCACACTCCAGGTAGTATGTTTAATTCAATGCTTTTCTTTCCATAATTATGGCTATATCACACGTAAAAATAATTGTTTAGCTTATAAAGAATGGTAATTTTAAAAGTTGATTAAAGCATTTCAGAAAGGCTGAGCAAAATCTCAGGATTCCTGTCACACTTTTAACTACTCAGTGATTAGATTATTCCTGGTTCTAGTAAAGTTCCAGTAGGAGGAATTTAGTAACATGCACAAAAGAAGTGTTATGAGTCTTATGATGTAATAGGGATAAGACTTTTAGTGTGTTGACAAAAGACAGGACTTTATCAAAGATCTGTGTTTCTAGGTAGCATCTGGTTGACAGTTCTAACAGAGGGATAGAACATGACTATGTCTCAGGAGGGTCCTCTTTCTGCCTGGGTAGCCTACAAATTGAAAAATGGCCTGTCCTCATTGCTGAAGTCTTTCTTGGCCTTCCTGCTTTGTGTCATGTCCTCTTGCTGAGGATGAGAGTTCAGAGACCTGAGATCTAGCTTCCAGGTATCTCATACAGATGCAATCTCAGCAGTTTGCCATTTGGGAGCAACACATCTCTATTCCTTGCTCTTGTTTTTTACAAGATAAGATATTCCTTTGTTACCCTCAAAGCTACTCCATAAGTAAATTTAGGAAACTTCCACTTATGTACGAAGGATTGATCCAATGGTTTTCTCTCTGTTCCCTCCTTAAACCCCAGCAATACAAATAAAATATTCAAATTGTATTCCAATGCAAGTACAGATAAGAAATTTTGATGAATTTTGAGGGAAAGTCGATAAATAAGGACAACTGACTTAGCAGAGAAAGGAAGATAATCCTTACAGTCATGGCGCCAATTAATAGCAGCTAATTTATCCAACAGAAAACAGGGGGTCTCAGAACTTTGGATTGCAACAACTATCTCTGAAGGCTGGAATGTGAGAGTTAAGACTGCAAGTAGTATGAGGAGGCTCCTAGACTTTTTTTCTGCAAGGCTTTGCTACCAAGAGAATGTAGATTTCCCACCACAGCATAATAGAGAAAGTAACCTCTCTGAGAAGCTGGGTTAGTAAGGCTCTGGAATCAAATAACTAAACTCAGAGAAGGAATGAAATTAAGAATGAATGCAAGCCTGCAAAGTGCATGGTGACATCCCTCTGCTCTCTTTTTAACATACTTCCCAGGATTCTTTCTGAGGAGTGGAACAGACCAAACGTCAAAACATAATGACATTTCAGATTTGCCCAGTGGATTAACATACTCTTATTAACCACACTATGGTAAAATTCTTTACTCTGTTAATGAAACCCATCCAAAAAAGTGTTTCCAATCGCCACCTTACTGCCCTATTTTTAATTATAGTTTTCCAAGAGATCACCATGCATGTGTCCATACCAATAGCAAAAACAAAAACCAACAAAACGAAACAGCTCAGAAGAAATAAGCAGTGTTCTTAGTTTTAAAAAAATTCCAGTAAATGTATAAGCCAGGCAACATGAAAGAAACGCATTCTTTTTAAAAATATATCACAATGCTACGCAAATGGAGTATTCAGACAAGAAAATAATTATATTTTTTTGGCTTACAAAGTATAAAGTTTTGATATGTGTGACTTCTCGGCAATGCCATTAAAGGTAACGGGTGCCCTGCTTTCCCTTCTCCTCTTCCTGCAACTGACATGCATGCAGTGGCTGGGCCAGCATGGCAAATGATAAATGGAAGCCATATGGTGGAACAGTAGAGATTTAAGAATCAATAAACTAGATTCCTAATATAGGGGAGCTATCATGTCAGCCTTCAAATGAGGATATTTAGACAGCTACCTGAAGAGAGAAATATTTGATTTAAGCCACTGTTATTCAGTCTCTACAGTAACCAAATCTAATTGATAATGGTAGATAGTTGATTCTTTTTTTTTTTAAGATTTTATTCATGAGAGAAACAGAGAGAGAGAGAAAGAGAGAGAGAGGCAGAGGACACAGGCAAGAGGGCTGTGTCTCCATGCAGGGAGCCTGATGTGGACTCAATCCTGGGACCCAGAATCACGCCCTGGGCTAAAGGCAGGCACCAAACCACTGAGCCACCCAGGGATCCCCAGTTGATGTCTTTCTGATAAGCACACAGACACCACAAAGGAAATAAAGGGAAAACAATGCAAATAAATATTGGGGGCAAGTAGCTAGTGAGTGTCACAAAGCTAATAGTAAAAAACCTGGCAGTTTTGACCAAAATATCAATAAACTTTATTTTAAATCAAAATGGATATCAATGTCAACCTAAATATCAAAGGATATAAAGAATATATCAAATGGTACAAAGACCATTTAAGAATAGCAAGCTTCGAAATATTTATCTTTATTTATTGTTTTTCAGAAAGCTACTAGAGTACATGTTTCATAAAAATGATAAAAGTGAATCATAAAAATAAACAGTGTGGGAAACAAAAGAAAAGTATTCAATACAGAAAAAAGGCACAAGAGTTCCCAGGAACAAAATAAAATGTTCCTCTACAACAGCTCTTTGTCAGATCTAGAACACAACCAGTTCAGGAAGCAAGATGAACACCAAGTGTTTCAGGAAACGTGAGTCCAAGAAAAAAAAAGATGGAATGGATATCTTACCTGATAAAATATTTGAGCATGTTGAGATGAGTTCTACAGTTCTCTTGGAAAGCCTAGGTTAATCAATCAGTGATAGGAAGAAAGAAAATACACACATACACTCACATGAAATCATTACTAGCTCCAAGAAAAGCAAAATGCTGTCCCAAACAGGAAATGTAATAGGAACAATAAATGATGGGAGCCAGTTTACATATTATTATAATAATAAAATTAAATTGTAGAACACTGAGCCAGGAACTGAGACATGAGTACTGGAAAGTATGTGGCGAGGAAGATGGGTAACAGGACTTTGAACAAGGTTACATCATCACAATCCACAGCAGGCAGACAACTATTCATAAACAGAAAAATCTAGAAATTGTGACATTAGCGATTCCAATGTTTAGAAATACAATGCAACATGCCAGAAGAAATAGATGAATGAGTCGCATAGGTTTACCTTTGGGGAGTGGAATCAGGAAAGAAGGATTAAGGTACAAACTCCTATTCTTCCTTAGATAGCTTATAATGCTATTATTTTCCTAAATAAAACTTACACGTTTAAAAAAATTTTTAAAACTTATCTCCCTACAATTCATGCTTTCATTTTAGCCACATAAAAAATCCAGATATCTACCAGCTTGGAAATGAAAGAGGGTATCAGAAAACTTTCCTGTCATATCAGTTTTAATTTGCCCACAGTACTTCAGTTTGTATCCTAACATAAAGGAAATAAAGAAGCTTTGCTTTCTGTCTGGTGCCCTGAGCATTGGCTTCCTGCACACACCCATACTCAACCACCCTTTATATTTCAATATTTCAGTAAGAGGAGGGTACTGAAATAACACAGGATCTTAGATTTATAACCAAATACTGTCAGTAGACTTAGTGTATTGCTAATTTTTAACCGAAATTCAAATAAGAGATGCACATTCATATCAGTTTCCTTGAAGATACAAGACAGTCTCAGTAACAATGGCGAAGTATTTATAGTTGTCTGTCTTCAAATAATTTAATAGCATTGAGTCATAATCAGAACCTCTATGGGGTTGAGTAGCGCAGGTTAAAATGTTTCTATAACTTAATAAGTATTACCTTATTGTGTAGTGTGATTAAGAAATCATTTATACCTTTAATTTTTCAGTCTGTCTTTGCTTTCTTTCCCTCCTTCCTTTCCTTCCTCTTTCCTTCTCTTTATAAGCTTTTCTCTTAAAAACAGTGATTTTCTTTATTCCTTCCAGAAATACTAGATTATAGGCATATTACTCCCAAACAATAGCTAGAGCAAACCTCATCAATTTAAGAATGGGGAGTGCATCATGTAATGAGTTTATGCCTGTATCTCTGTTACCAAATGGATCTAAAGTGACATCTCAGGGCCTTGTTAATGAGATTGTTCTTATGTAAGGGAATCTGGTAATGGGATCATACCAAATCAGATTATTTAGAGATAATGTTAACACAAATTAATTAGTGTTCAATTTGTCCTTCACAAACAAAAAAATAAAATAAAACAGCTAACTAGTAATATAGAGTGATACTAGTGATGAAATAACATACTTTAGGATCTAAGCCTAGAATTTGCAAATTAGGAAGTTGATAGAACAAAAGTAGTTGTATATTTAAAAAAGTCATATGTAAGACAAATGCTTTCAAGCCCATCAACAACTGATTCTCCTGCTCATCCAAAGCTTTGTAGGTAGGTCATTCTTATTTCTGCAAATTACATGGTTATTCTATTTTCTAAAGTGTTATTCTATGTACAATTTGGTTTTCCTTCAAAACTACTAAAAAGTCACATCTAATATGTAGCATTATTAGCCTAAGTTTTAGATGCTTTTATAGAAGCCATCAATCCCTCTGTATAATTGCACTCTTAAAGATGTGATTCCACTTATTTATCACATTAGCTGTGCTACTGGTAATGAAAATGCATATCCCACAGAAATCATGTGACCTACTGGAGA
Source organism: Canis lupus familiaris (assembly GCF_011100685.1). Classification (NCBI taxonomy): domain Eukaryota; kingdom Metazoa; phylum Chordata; class Mammalia; order Carnivora; family Canidae; genus Canis; species Canis lupus. The sequence continues at coordinate 32,718 of NW_023331220.1, read as the reverse complement.
AATGTTTAAGTAGAAGCTCCTCAGGTAATTAATTACACTGTGTAGAAGTAAGTTGAGATATAACACTAAGAGAATGTATTGCTATGAATCATAGTTCTTTATGAAACTAACTATGTCTCATATGGACATACTGAAAATGTTTAAAATACAGATTTAATTGCTTCTGATTCTACATGTTAATTTGGCTTTCTTTTTAAAAACACAAAACTTTAATTGTCTTAAATTGATTCTAATGAGTCAAATGCAAGCAGAAACACAGTAATAAAGCAACTTAAATCATCCAGTTGAGTGACTGACAAGGTTGGAAATCATTGGCAAGTCCAAAAAGCATTCAGTTATATATATTCAACCTATGCCATTGCAAATAATCATATTCAAGTATTCATTCAGCATGTGATCAGTAAAGACCTCCTATGTATCATCAGCACGTTTAAAAAATGGATGCATACTGAGGAATGAGACATTGGTCCTTAACTTTATCAAATCTGTTAACCCATGCCAGATACATAATATGAAATTGGATTAGGTTCTACAAGTATAGGATGTTTTGAGAGAATGAATAGAATTCACTTAACTCTGATTATGCCTCTCCGAGGTAACATTTACTCTAACATGTAAATATAAGCGCTGATTACCCTTAGCATGCCACCTAGCAGGGTGGGGGACTGTGGAGAATTTCAGGTATAGGCATGAGCAAGGAGTGTGATGTGAAGCTGTATTTGACAGAATCAATCACATGTAATGGAAACATGTTTTTACTAGGGATAAACTGTAAGGACATAGTAATACAAAAAATGACAATAATATTTGCAATGTATATCCCATATCTGAACAATTTAGATTACTGCATTAAAGATTGCCTGCAGAATACATTTATGGGATATGCTTCTGGCTAGGACACTTCAGAAATCTTGAAGACAACATTTTGAATGGATCATAGTAGCAACTTTATCTTTGCTTTTTCCTTACAGAAGGAGAATTAGAGCACAACTCAAGTCAATTATGATAAATAGATTTACTCTGAAAAGTCTCTACTTTCTGATATATTTCTAATTACATGGGAAAACGTTTAATGTTATCCTGCTAATCATCTTATGTTTTTCAAGAAAAAAATATTTTTATCAGGTTAAAATTCATAACAAAACCTGGGGCACCTAGGTGGTCCGTGTGGGTTAAGTGTCTGCCTGCCTTCCGCTAGGCCACTATCCCAGAGTCCTGGGATGGAATCCCATATTAGGCTCCCTGATCAAACGGAGTCTGCTTCTCCATCTACCCCTCCCCACTGTTGTGCTCCCTCTCCTCTCCTCTCTCTCTCTCTCTCACTCATACTGTCTCTCAAGTAAATAAAATCTTTTTAAAAATTAGCAAAGCCTATTTTAAAAATTTTTTATTATTAGTATTAGACAAATTAGAAAATTAAATGTATATTTTGGGGTTTTTTTTGTTTTTTTTTTTAAATTATTTATTATTTATTATGATAGTCACAGAGAGAGAGAGAGGACAGAGACAGAGACAGAGGACACAGGCAGAGGGAGAAGCAGGCTCCATGCACGATGTGGGATTTGATCCCGGGTCTCCAGGATCGCACGCTGGGCCAAGGTAGGCGCTAAACCGCTGCACCCACCCAGGGATCCCTGAAATGTATATTTGAATTCCAATTCAAAGATGGTTAAAACAAACTTCATTTTGAATTTTTCCTGAAAAAAAACACATACCTTCTGAATGTGCAATATTACTAAACCAAATAATAATGTTGGGAAAGGACTCTGAAATGTATTAGATCCAAATGATCTGTTCCAGCTTCATTAAGTACTGAGTTCAGTGTTTTGTATCCCAAACTATTGTTGAAGCATGAAGTTCACTCTGTTATTTGCAGAGATTAACTGGCCATGAAATCATCCAAAATTTAATCAGCATTACATTCCATAATATTAATAGGGATAAATTCAAGCAAGTTACCTGAACAACTACTGAACAAAAAAGCTGACCGAGGCAGATAGGTAATTTTACGTAATAAACATTATTATTTTCCAGTTTTTCTTATAACGTAGCACTTTGATTTTGTAAAGACCAACAAACTAATATCTAACACGTACATTTGCCATGACATGTGTGAAGACAATACTGATTAGAAATGTTAGGTGAATCTGATGCAAGAAGGAAGCTCGTGGGATACTCCTCCAACGGCACTAATACTGGGAGTGGTCAGCAACTGACTAAAGATATAAAAGACCAATTATTGAGCAATAAATCCAGAAAGCCTTTTTCATTGTACTTGACAAATGCACAGAAATTGTTAATACAGAATACTTCCAATACAGGCATTTGTGTCCATTATCTTAATGGTGATACGAAGCAAGAATTGTGTTGTCGTTTTTTTTTTTTTTCTGTTTTTTGGGGGGGGTTGGAGGATCTACTACCAACAAATACAGCTAGCTCTGTGTTTGTGTTATATCAACGAAGAGATGTGAAATGGACTTCACACTTCAGGTTTTGAGTAGAAATATGTTTTAAGGCAGAAAGCTTGCACTAAATTAATATTGGTGCAATCAAAATTAAATCAAATACTAGTTTCCTTAGTAAGATTGACTTGGCCCAAAAAAATCAGTAAGTTGCACAAACTAAATATATTTGATCACATGTATTAAAATTGTGAATATACAAATCGATGTATTAAAATCAATATTTGCTCAATTAATAATATAAGAACTGACTGTAAACAAGTGTTAATTCATGCTGACGTAAAATGTTTTTCAATGGCAAGAGTACGTTGCAAATTTGGAACTGAAGAATCAACTCTCAATGTTCCTGTCAGATAAGAAACCAGTTTGGTTCCAACTCTTCAATGATGAGAATTGGATAGTCAATCTTTCTTTGGTATTTTAATGATTTTAATCCTTTCACACAAGGAAGGAATGCAACATGGCAGATAAGATCCAAGGCACAAAATAAAGTTGGAAGTTTGGAAGAAAAAACATTTGTAGGGAATGTTATGACATGTTCCATAATTTAACAATTATGAGTAAACAAGGTCATGATGCTAATATGTACTTAGTTGAAAGTTATCAGCAATTGTCCCCCATGTCTGGTTGATGATTGCAGCCCTTCTGAGAGCTGTGAGGTGGTATCTCATTGTAGTTTTGATTTGTATTTCCTGATGGTATGTCTTTTTCATATGTCAATGTCTTCGGCCCTTTTTTTAAAATGGATTGCTTTTGAGATGTTGAGTTTTAGAAGTTCTTTACATATTTTGGATACTAACTCTTTATCTGAATTGTCATTTGCAAAATATCTTTTCTCATTGTAGGTTTTGCCTTTGAATTTTACTTGTTTCCATCACTGTTCAACAAAGCTTTTTATTTGATGTAGTCCCAATAGTTTTTTGTGTTTGTTGCCTTGTCTCAGGAGACATATCTAGAAAAAAGCTTGCTATTATAGTCGACGTTAAATAAGTTACCCCTGGTTTATTTTCTAGGATTTGTATACTTTCAGGTCTCACATTTTGGTCTTTTACTAATTTTGAATTTAAGTAGCAGCATTACTTACAATAGCCAAGATTACAGAAGCAGTCTCTAAGGTGTTCTATCAATGAATGAATGGATAAAGAAGATGTAGTGTATATGTATATAACAACGGAATCTTATTCAGTACTAAGAGAATGAAATCTTGCCACTTGCAGCAATATGTATGGAGCCAAAGAATATAACACTAAGCAAAATAAGTTACAAAAAGACAACTACCATATGATTTCACTAATATGTGGAATTTAAGAAACAAAACACATGAGCAGATGGGAAAAGAGAGAGGGGAGAGAGTGAGAGAGAGATACAAATCAAGAAACAGACTCTTAATCAAACAAATTAATTGGTGGTTACCAGAGGGGAGGAGGCTGGATGCTATGGATTAAATAGGTGATGGGGGTTAAGGAGTGTACTTGTCATGGTGAGCACAGGGTAATGAATGAAAGTATTGAATCACTGTAATGTATACCTTAAACTAATGTTAACTACGTATGTTAACAGGAATTAAAATAAAAACTTTTTAAATAGGAACTTATAAAAATATAAAAGAGGGAAGTTATCACCAATCCCTTATTATTTTAATACAATGCTTTGTATTTTTTTTTACATTTTTATTTATTTATGATAGTCACAGAGAGAGAGAGAGAGAGAGGCAGAGACACAGGCAGAGGGAGAAGCAGGCTCCATGTACCGGGAGCCTGATGTGGGATTCGATCCCGGATCTCCAGGATCGCGCCCTGGGCCAAAGGCAGGCGCCAAACCGCTGCGCCACCCAGGGATCCCTGCTTTGTATTTTTCATTAATTAGATCAATCAATGATAGATCCACGGATTTGAATCTATTTTTAAACATTTTTTCATCAAAAAACTTGCTTAAACTGAAAAGATTTATACTATAAATTTTTAGGGGAGTATACTTCAAAAACCAAGTATAACTCTACATTTGGATAAAAATTATAAATTAGTATGCTGAACTTGCTTTATAATCTCCTCTCCTACTTTTATCAACATGCACCTCTGTCTCGCTTCTTTGACATATATTTTTCAAACTATATAAGAGGTTAAATATGTATTACCTCCTGCAAGTAGTGAGGTTATAATCCACTCTAGATTTGGTAGTAAGTACATAACAAGCACTTTCACCACAATAAAAACTGTAAATATTGATAGACCTCTTTAAAGTGGACCTAAAAATATTCTATACAGGGAACTGCTATTTCATTCATAAATTTCTGACTAGGTGTGATGTGTAAGGACACAGTGTTATTAGAGCAAAACTGATTCTTGTAGCTCATCTCCAGTCTGTTCATTTTTAAGGATCAACAAGTATATGTTTTGTGAATATTTTCTTTTTTTAATGCTATGTTTATTTTGATCTATTGGATATACTTTTATCCTTACCAAACCTAATAATGAAAATTGACATGTTCCATGTTTTGTTTTCATTTTTCCGGAATTTCAGTTTCTTGTTGGATTCTTCAGAAGTATTAGTTTATGACAGATGAGAGGGTAATGATGCTTTAGACATGATTTTAGAAGCACTGATATAGTTTATATTCCTACACCGTGTTCTTCCTGTAGTCTATCACTTCGAGCACACTTTTAAGGTTCTCATTTGTACTTTCCTTTCTCAGACCTAAAGTTCTTCAATTGCAAGAAATTATCTACAGCTATTTCTGGATCATAATAGATGCCTCAAACACAGTATAAAATCAATGACTAAATAGTTACATAAATAATTATTACAAGTATAACTGTAACAACACACTCATTCATACAATATACACTCTTCAAGGCTACAATATCGCTAAATTTAAAGTAGGTAATTCTAAATGTATTTTGATATGTGACAGTATTAAACAGAATTGTCAGGGCAGTCTTGGAGCATAGTAATTTATATGCAAGTGCAAAATTATTCTCCAAAATACAAATGGTATTTATCTTGCTATCTTTTGGCTGCTGTGACTTTGGGTGACTATTATTTTCTTCTTCGAGCTCTGCTATATTTCTTATCATTCTATAATGTATAGCTGATATCTTAGCAATAATGATACTGGGTTCAAATACAGCTTCAATGTAATATGACCACCATATCCACTTAAACATGACCTTTTGTTATGTTGCACATATTTTATGTAACACAATATTATTAGATATAGTAGGAAAATACAAATGTAGCTTCCTCAAGCATCATGTGCTAGTACCCAAGTTAAATAAAATACAGAACAATTATCATACTTTCTGATCCATTGCTTATCAAGAAATATTTACCTTTATATTACCTATTATTAGGAATTTACTGATTACCTATTATTAGGAATGTAATTACATGTAAAATATATGTAATATGTGTGTATATATACATATGAGTGTGTGTATATATATATATATATATATATATGATTAGTAAAGCAGATGTAAATTCTGCCCATGCAGGCCTTATATCCTAGGTTGAAAACTGAGACATGCACAATAACTTTTTCTAGAATGTTCGAAAAGGACATAGTGTCAGCAAGTTGACCTATAACACTTTTGGATGATCATTTTGTTGGATGAGTTCTTTTTACCATTTTGATTATTTTGGTCTCGTCTAAAACACAAGGATAGCACACTATCACTTGATATACAAAAATATGCTTGAAGTATATTTTTTTCTGCACAAATACAGTGTGGTTCCTCTACCTTGTAGTCAAAATTCTCCATAGAAGAGTTCTCAGAATAGAAAACATTGCATTGAGGTTACTTAGCATCTCATCTGTCATACTTACGTAGACTTAAAAGAGGGGAAAGAAATCATACACAATGTCCTCAGAAGACAGCAGTCCACCTTTCAGCTATTTGAGAAATAGAATTATTATAAACTTAATAAAGTATTCTGCAGTTATATATTCCAACTAGCTTAAATTATTCATTTCATATCCTAGTACTTCCCCCCACATATGCCACTTTATGGTTTTAAGCTAGTTGATTTATAAAAATGTCATCAACATAGTGCAAATTAATGATTCCAGCGATACACATTTGCGATACCTTAGGTATGTGACAGGCAATTAAAAAAAGTTGTATTGATTTGTCTAAAATGTTAAATGACATAATAGCCATACAGTAAAGTATTGAATAATTTAAGTAAATCAATGTTTTCTGAATTTTGTAGGAGTACAAACTGTCTTGGGTGCTAAAGTAAATCAGTATAATAAAATAAATATGAAGCAGTTTATAATGACGAATGTATGGGTTGATAATAACCAGAGGTAGAATCTGATTTAGCCATTGTAACAAACAACTTCCAGGCATCTTTTGTGCACTATTCCCATCAGAAAACATGGTATTATATAGTCAATTGATTTTAGCACTTAAATAGCTTTTCATTTGCAAGACACCTAGCCTCAGTATAAGCTAAACATTTCCCAGAGTGTCATTAGTTATGGCTTGATTTAGAATGATAATACATATTTACTACCATTACAGCGATTTTGTGTGTTTTATGTGGTCTGTAAATAATGTTACATTTTATGAGGAAATGAGAAATGTTCATTTGTTGTTCTCCTATATTTGCAAGATTTAGGATTTAGCATTTTTGTACTTTCACGGATCTCTTTTTACCCTCATTTCCAATGGTAAATCCAATGAAAAATATTTATTTTCATGTAGCTAGGTGTATGCATTTTTTAGTTTCCCATTTTATTTAGAAAATAGAAGCATAGTATTATATGCGTATGTAGGGACATGTTTCTCCTACATAGTGTGTCTTTGTGGTTTACTACAATTTGAAGACTAATGAAATCTTTGGACCCTTTCCATAGGAAAAAAAAAGAAAATATGAATGTAGACATAAACACAATGCTATATAATTTAAGAGAATTCAGATTTATCCCGAATTCTTTTCACATTCATACACAAAGAGTAACAATTAAAACATGGAAAACAGCCATAATTGCAGTGCTGGAAACTTTAAATACTTCAAAGTTGTAGCTAGACTTAAAATGATGAATATAGATAATTGCTATAAATACTTTGCCCGTAATTTGTATTATCCCTTCACTATTAATTCAGAAAAAAGAAAATTCCCCAGGAAAGGGCAACGATGTGAGAACATCACTGAGAAAAGATAGGTGGAACTAAAAGGAGTCATTCCTGAAATAGGAGATCCAGAGTGGACAAAGGACTAACACCCAAATTACAGAAAAGGAAATACACACACACATCTCATTGAGACCTGCTAGAAAATCATGGTGGATTAGGTATGGGTCATGTTGCCAAACGGAAATTGGATGGATTATTTTATACTGACCTTGGTAAAATGATTTGGACTCTGATACAACCTTCTTCTGCAAACTGGGGATATTAATATGATTTATTTCGTGCATCTGATGGTTAATTCCATACAAAGTATTTAGTTAAATTCCTGGCATACATTTGGTAGGAAGATTGTGACTAAACTCAGAATGTGCTTTCATTTCTATACCAATTCTGTTTGTTATACGAGTTGTTCTGAACTCAAATGTGGGACATCTTGGAGATAGGGAAAAGCCTTAGAATGTTTGGAATGTTTGGAGGGACAACCAGGCTAATCAGATTTTTTATCCCTCACTTATCATACTAAACAGTAGGCAACAGAAACATCTACCCTAAGGGAAGGAGGGAATAATGAGGACCCTTTGGCCAGAAAGCAGAAAAGAACCCTGTGCAAGAGACACAGATTAATCAAAAGGTTCCATGCTCAAAGGTCCAGTCATAGATAGGCATACCATATCATCTGGAAGTATATATCACCACACATGCAGCACCAGACCTGGAGGCAGGGTATAGTAAGCTATATGTAGTACTCTCAAAACAACCTAATGGGAATCTCAGATTCAAAAAAATATTTATATTGGAATATAAAACCAAGAATCAGCAAAATGTTCAGAAAAGATAATCTCGTAAACCTAAGAGATCAAATTCAATAAACAGGTAATAATTTTTCTATAACGAAAGTTAATGTATAAAGCAGCAGATAAAAATATTAAAATAAATATATAAAAAACAAGACTGATATGAGAAGGCCCTGCATCCATAAGGTAACATACTAGAGATTTTTCAAATCAAGTATTTTATTTTAGGAAAAAGAAAAAAGAAAAGCTCAATATTGAACTGAATAGGAGAATGAGGAGAATGAAAAGAGACACTTAATGAGCAGGCAAATAAAATGGGACCATGTTCCCAGGGAAAGGGCAATGCAAAGGGAGATAAAATCATGAATGAAGAGTTAATAAGTATAGAAATCAAATTATAACTTCTCGAAGGAATGAGCAGAAGGCAGGGTAAGAAAGGTGAAAAGAGGAAAGTGTCACTCATTTTTAAAAACATACAGAGAAAAGTTAAAATGCTGACTAAAAAATACCAATAGTATAACTATGACATTTTTAAGGAAAAAATGTAAATAAAAGCATAAAATATTAGTGTAAATTAAATCCTCAACCCTATCCATGAACTCGAGACTCATAAAACCAGCTTCTCATTTAACAGCTCCATTTGCATGTCTGATAGATATCTCAAATACAGCTTGTTGAAAACAGAACTCCTGACTTTATCTCCATATAGACAAAATCTCTCCATCAGCCCTCTACATCTCAGTAAATGGAAACTCAATGGTCGGCGGCTAGAACAAGGATCTTAAATGATCTCTGACTCTTCTCTGTCCTTCAAGTGTATATCCATTCCAACAAAAAATCTAATTCGGACCTCATTCCAAAATATAGGCAATATCCTACCAATTCTCAACACCTCTATCACTTGTGCCTTTTTTCTAAGCTACCATTTTTGCTTACCTGGATATTTATTTTACACAAATCTCATATTAGCCATTCTAAATCTAAATCTGCCCAAAACCTTCTAAAGACTCTTCATTTCACTCTAAATTAAACTCAAGTCTTTTAGAGCTTGCTGGTTTCTACATGGTTTGGCCTTTAGCCACATTTCTGACCTCATCTCAATTATCTTCATCCTACCTGGCCTTTTTGTGTTTTTGACCATGCCAAGTGCCATTTACTTTTTTCATAGCTTCCGAATTTGGTTTTCGGTCTGCCCCAAATTTACTTTGCTCATCTCTTGGCTTCACTTGACAGGGATCATGAGTAAGTTCCAGACATCAATGGATGTCCTTCCCTTCTAAAATCCATAGCCTTGCCACTGTCATCTGTCTCAAATATGAATGATTTCATTATGCCCTCTCATCCTGTGTAAATAGGTGATCACAGGAAGCCTAAACCTTCATTTTACTAGGCATCTTATGCATTCCAATCTACAAATTGATTAAATCTTCCTTATTCTCATCACTTTTAAGCCTTCCCCAATTCCTGAACTCTTTCTATCATGCCTTTTGAAATGACCAATCATCTGCAAAATCCACTTTGTCTTCATATTTTCTCTGAACACCCTTACTCCTTTTGTTCCAATAAACCTGCACTCTGCCTGAGAGGTCAGTGCTTTTACATAGTCTTTATACATAGAAACTGTTCTCTATGCCACTGAAAAGATGTTGAACCGTTGGGTCTGGATATAAAAAAGGTGTGTTTCCTGTTCTTCATCCATCCTTAAAACTATTATCTCCTGCATTTCCCTAAAACTATCTGCATTTAAAATTCTTGTTAGGGCAGCCCGGGTGGCCCAGCGGTCAGCGCCTGCCTTCAGCCCAGGGCATGATCCAAGAGACCCAGGATCGAGTCCCACGTCGGGCCTCCTGCATGAAGCCTGCTTCTCCTTCTGCCTGTGTCTCTGCCTCTCTCTCTCTCTCTCTCTCTCTCTGTGTGTGTCTCTCATGACTAAATAAATTTTTAAAAATCTTAAAAAATAAATAAAATTCTTGTTATTACTTTATATTTCCAATTATGAAAATTATTGATGCAGTTTCCCAATACCTACATTATTAATCCTTATTTTTGGATGACTTCAGTTCCCAATTCACTGTCATCCTGTTTACTGGTTACCTGTCTTTTTGGGATTTCAGTATGTGTATAGATGATCCTTCCAACACCTTCACTTCTGACACCTTGAGTCCTCTCCCTTGATGTTCCTATTCTTCACCCTACAAAAGCAACTCACCACAATCTTGTCCTTAGAGATTTCTGCATATCTTTCATCTCAATTTCAGGCATTTCCTTCTCTGATCCTTGCCAACTAGCATTTGAGGTCACTTCTTTCAAGATCTAGGCTCCAGGGACATCTGGGTGGCTCAGCAGTTGAGCATCTGCCTTTGGCTCAGGGCATAATCCCAGGGTCCGGGATCAAGTCCCACATCCGGATCCCTGAAAGGAGTCCGCTTCCCTCTGCCTATGTCTCTGCCTTTCTCTGTGTGTATCTCACGAATAAATAAATAAAATCTTAAAAAAAAAAAAGGATCTAGGCTCCAAGAATCTCTCTACACCATAGGGGCTACAAATGTTACTGCATTTCCACTGCCTCTTACCTATTGGGTGTCCTCTTGTCTTTAGCCATCTTAAATACCATGGTCAATCAATATAATGTTTCTTTTACCAATTCCTTGTCTCTCCCCTCTTTTTTTTTAATTTAAACTCACTTGGAAAAAGCACCACTTCTGAGTTAACCCAATTGTCTACATTTATTTCTGCATTCTTGCAACTAATCAGCCTTACTTATGTGATGGCACAAACCTTAGGAACTTTTAGGCTGTCCAACAATCACACAACTCCAGGTCCTTCATCTTCCACTCTCCTAGATGGCTCCTTTACTGTCTTTGCTCTCCTCAAAAATTCTAGCTCTCCTTCCTCCCTTTTCCCTAATTTCAGGAGATGTCCTGATTTACCCTTTGCTGGTTTAATTTCAACATTAAAAAAATGTTCTACAGAATCCCACTACCACACATACCCACTCTCAGGATCTGCACCTTATGTCTCTCTTTCCAACTGTTACTTGAATCAATTGTCAAAGTACTATACTAACTGAATCTGTTTATTTTCTAGACAGAATCTCCTCTGTCCATTTAAGTTTTATGCTCTAGCAATTTTTTATTCTTCCTTCCTTACTCTATATTTTGTGCAATTTTATTCTCAGGAATATTACACACACACACAGTTCCTTTCTACATACTAGAAACAAAACAAAATGAAATGGATAATACAAACTAGCTTGATGCCATTTCTCTCAGGTCCCACACAAGTTATTTTCTCCCCTTTAAAAATATCATCTTTAAGTAGGCTCCACACTGGGAGTCAAACATAGGGCTTGAACTCACAACCCTGAGATCAAGACCTGAGCTGAAATCAAGAGTTGGATGCCTAACTGATTGAGCCACCCAAGTTCCCCACAAAATATCTTATTTCTCTTAAATTCACTCAGATTTAGCTCTTCGAGTCACCAAAATATGGTTTCAAGGGCAGGGGGAGCCAATATTAGGGATTTTTACAACATATCCTTCAAAGAATAATTTATGAACTGGAAAGGATACAAGTAGATTCAAAGTTTAAAGGAGTAATAGAGACAAGGAAGAAGTTTTAGCATTGGAATAATCTACCTCTCTCATCATACTTGTCCAGGCCTATTGTGAAGCACATTACTAGGCTTATGTCAAATATCAAAAAAAGAATAATATTTGAGTTTTTATACATTTATTTACTGTACATTGTTCTTTAGGGGTTTTGAAGAAAAAAATGTGGGTATATTATCAATATCAGCTAAGAAGTCAGGTGAAATCCTCATTTAATTAAATCATGCCCAGGTAGACAGATTGATGAATATGTGTGAATTTATACAGAGATAAACAAAAAATAGTTCTAAAGATTGATCAATAAAGTTTCATATGAGGTCAAAAGATTAAAAATGTATGACAAATAGCATTTTAAGTATAAATATGTAACTTCATTCACAATGCACACAAATGCTCCTCTCCACTGCTCCACTGTTCAGTTGCTTTGTGGTTTCCAACAGCCCAAGCAGTCTCCCAAAGTGCAGCTATTTATTAACATAAAGCCATCAATCAGAAAGTTCTACTATCACTTGAGAATGAAAAACATAGGTCCAAACCACATTTATTTACATATAAAATACATCTTGCTTTTCATGCTGTCACAGTCATGGGAGAGATTGTGATATATTAGTCGATCGTTTTAACTTAGTTCTATTGTTCAAAATACTCAGAATGTAACACTATCTAACTTTGGAATCTGCAGTGTGGTGAATAATATCATATTAAATACGTCAATGACAACAAGAAATTAAAAGTAAAAATAAGTGAATTTATAACTTACACTTTTACTTATTATAGATAAAAAGAAAACTGTATTATTAAAATACTTTTGTCTTCCCAAATAGTTTGGGAGTTGGAAATAGTCCTGGTAAATATTCTCATTTGTAAAGCTCTAGTCTTTATTCACATCTCTGTGTTTTTTGTTGTTTTAAATGGAAGTGGATTGGGAACACATTTTAAATTTAATTTTCCTCTTAAAATCACAGCAAAACTATAAATCCCAACAAAGTTAGAAAATATGTAAAAAAAAGTAACATTTTTACTAACATTGGTTATAGGATTATAGATACATTGACAAAGGCCAGGAAGACTGACACAATTATCTATGGGAACTAATTAGACAACTGTCTGATAAATCTTTTAATTGAAAGGCACATTGAGTTCCCAGACATAAACACATAGACATGAGTTTTCAAAGTTTGATGAAAAATGCATAATTCTAAAAGATCTACATTTTGAAAAATACACAAAAAAATTGGACAACCATCAAACTTGTTACTGACAATACAACTTGGTACAATAAGATCTCAGTGATAACTGTTAAATGTTAAACAACTGGCCAGGTTGCAGTTTCCTATCATCTGAGAGATCCTGAAGGACAAACCACAAACACCAATACACAGATGAGAGTGTTCAGGTTTAATCTCTATGTCCAGATAGGCTCTCCATCTGGGTTCATTTGCAAGAAGAAATTGATGAAAATAAAACACTAGAAACCTCCTTTTTCTTCTTTTTTTTGGCTAAAAAATGTATTGTCAGGAAAAGTTGTAAAAAGATTTTATTTATTTGAGATAGAGATTGAGAGAGAGAAAGAGCAAGAGCCAGGGAGCAGAGGGAGAGGGAGAAGCAGGCTCCCCACCGGGCAGGGAGCCTGACTCTCAGGGCTCCATCCCAGAACCAGGAGATCATGACCTCAGCCAAAGGCAGATGCTTAAACAACTGGGCCACCCAGGTGCTCCTAAAAATGTTTTGTTGCAGAGACTACATGTCTGCAGAAGCCTGTGAGTGTTCTATCCCAAAACTGCATCAGGAAAACTTTAGCTGCAAATGCTCTGTAGATCTCATAAAGGGTACAGAAGACAACAGAAAAGGAAGGACCACTTAGCACAACAAATTTCAACTGTGAAGGACATAGGGATTTGTCCTAGAAAGCAGTACAGGGCTGACATATGGATTTACCAGGGGATTTACCTCTCTGCCTTTGCCTAAAGGCTTCATAATTCTGACCAAGCGAAATAGGATAATAGCTCTTGAGCAGTTGTTCAGTGTTTTATTTCTGTTTACCCTTTTTCAAATTGTATGTTGTATTGCGATTGCCTATGTTAACCAAACCACTGCATATTTGGCATGGGGAGGGGAGTGTGTACAGATAAGCTGCCTTTGTTTTTTGTTTGTTTGTTTGTTTTTAAGATCAGTTTATATATGGTCAGACCACTTGGTACTATAATTGACCCTGAAAGAGAAGACCACACATTAGCTAGAAATCCTGGGATGGGTGACAGAATGGAAAGAACTTTGTGAATTTTGCGTGTGAAAAGAAAGATATGCAAGTATTCTTATCTTTTCAAGAGCAAGAACTGTGGCAGAGACAGTGAGCTGCCCTCTAATAACCTCCTCTCGCAATATAAGAGTATTTTGTTGAGCAATGGTCATCCAGCTAAAGCAAACTTTTCCAATCTCTCTTGCGGCTAAGTATGGCTCTATGCCTAAGTTCAGACCATTGCACTATAAACATAAGAGTTGTCAGGGTTCTTTCCCTAACAGAAAGAAATCCTCCCTCTACATCCCAGCCTTCCTCATCGCTTCACTCCTCATGCATAAATCACAATATCATAGAGGAAACTGGAGTAGACATATTGGACTATGAGAATGAAGCCATGTGTTGAGATAATGGAGCAATGAAACAGAAGACTGACAGTTATGGAGTTGCTTTACCTTATATTTATTGGAGAAACAAACTACCTTTTTTTTTTTTTAAAGTAACAATTATTTGGAGTCATTTCTGACTCAGCCAACTCCAGTATCCAAACTAACCTAAGAAAGTATTCTAGGAAAATTAAAACAAGATTCAAATGAAAGGAAGACAAAGGAGGCCCCATGAAGACTGTCTTTTTAGCACAATTAATCTAATTACATGTATATACTTGAGAAGTAAGAAGATAAAGATGGCTCTTTGATCAAGATAATGTAGTTCCCAATCAAAAAATTAGGTTATAGGGATCCCTGGGTGGCGCAGCTTTTAGCGCCTGTCTTTGGCCCAGGGCACGATCCTGGAGACCCGGGATCGAATCCCACATCAGGCTCCCGGTGCATGGAGCCTGCTTCCCTCTGCCTGTGTCTCTGCCTCTCTCTCTCTCTCTGTGACTATCATAAATAAATAAAATTAAAAAAAAATTAGGTTATAGAAATTGCAATATTTTCATATGACTTTTCTATATCCACAAGATATTAACTCCAAGAAAATCACAATACTGTACCAGTAGTTATGGTATGATTACAAAGCAATCTAACATATGATAATTGTTTTAGTAGTAGTTGAAAGTATAAGAAAGAGAATGAATTGAACCTGAGAGCTTGAACATGCTCCTTCACGTGGTTTAAAGAAAAAGATACATGTTTTCTTACTTGAGACCATCGCTAACCTTAATTATGTCGTTAATAATATGTACATAGCCATGATACTGACTTGTAAATCTCTCCAGTTTGAATGCTGAATGCATTTTAATGAACCCTAACAACAGATTTTTAAGATATAAGTTAATATTATTCTGCTTAAAAATTAGAGACTGTAGGTACAGAGTGTTCAGGTATTTTTTTTCAAGACCTAACTGCCTCCAGAAGCTGGACCCCCACGTTTATTGCCTGTAAGAATGGACAACAGGATGTGTAAACTCAAATTGGTATATTATGTTTTAATTGCATTCTTTAGAACGATGGTACTAATAATCAAATCAAACAAAACCAGATATTTTAAGGTCTTTAAAACCTTTTAAAACCCTTAAAATATCTGGTGATTTCTAGAGAACAGGGGATTATGGAGGGAGCCTGTTAGAGCCTATATAATTTATTTTTGCACAATTTAATTTTTCTCTTTTACTGTGTAAATATATTATCTCTATTGAAACAAAGCAAGGGTGAAACTCTGTGAATACTTTTCCATGATGAAAGTTGTAAAAGTCTGTTGACACCATAATTTTTATAATTAGACCGTATTGTCAGTCATATTTATAATAACTCCTAAGCTTTCTGTTCTACCTTTCATATACAGGAAAATACATAGATTAAATTATGATCTAATTTTATAATGATGCACGTTAAATGATAAGCAAATCATAATTTTAAAGGCATAAATTAAGAGGTGTAATATACTAACTAAAACTGCTCAATATTAATGGAAAAAAGAACTTTTTTAAACAGAGAAAGGAACAAATTAATCAAAGACTGATCCCTGCTGTAAGTTGGTCTCTCAAAATAAAAGAAAAGAAAGAAAAGAAAAGAAAAGAAAAGAAAAGAAAAGAAAAAAAAAAAAGAAAAAAAAAAAAAAAAAAAAAAAAGAAAAGAAAAGAAAAGAAAAGAAAGAAAAAAGAAAAAAAGAAGTCTTCCACTAAGCGCCCTGAAAAACGACTAAGGCCAAGGTTCATAACAATGGCCAAGCATTGGTCATGTCAGGCGGGAGGCCGTCCCCTCCCCTCCTAGGGATGTGCACGGATGTAGCTGCTGGACTCGCCCCCCAGGCTGGTCATGTCAGGCGGGGGTGGCCCTGCTGCAGCCCCGGGCCCCGCCTCGGCAGGTGCTGGCAGGTGTCAGGGTGCCCCGGCCCCAACAGGGGGAGGCTAGCAGAGCCTCCGGGCTGCGGGCTCCAGGACAGAAGAGCGGCCCAGGCTCCCCGGGTCCCTGCTCGGCTTCCTGGTGCTGCCCCGGGGGAGGCGGAGAGAGAAGCCCCCCCGGCCCCCCCGCAGCCCGCCAGGCCCCGCCAGGCTCCTCCTGGGAGCACCCGCCGGCGCTCTCGGGCCTGCCCCGGGGCTGGCCTGTGGCTTCTCTGGGGACGCAGCCCTCAGCGGGCCGCCCTGCGCGGGGAGACCGAGGCGGCGGCCCGGGCGCCGGGGGCCCGACAGCCCGCCCCGCCCCGCCCCGCCCGGGACCAGCCCAACGACCCAACGGCCGGCGTCCTGCGGGCGCGAGGGCCCCTGGAGCAGACGGGGGCGGGGGGCGCGGAGCCTTACCTGCCGCGGGAGGGGATGCGCCGCGGGGAAGACCCTCGGGAGCCCCGCAGGCAACCGCGGCCTCTCGGGGAGCCCCGCCCGCTGAGCCGGGCCCTCCTGGGGGGTGCAGGGCCCGCCTGGGGCCTGACCCGGCTGCGCTCCGGCACCTGCGGGTCGGCGGCGAGGGCGCTGCCTGGAGCCCCCCCCCCAGCCCGTGGACCCCGCGGGCGCTTCACACCTGCGCACTGCGGGGGGGGGGGTGCGCGGGGCCACAGGAAGCGGCCGAGCCCCGAGGTCCCTGCACCTGCACCTGCACCTGCGCCGCCGCGTCTGAACCCTGGTTGGCAGCTGCCCTCGGGCCCCCGTGCCCCCTCCCGGGTGCACCTGCTGCGGGGGGGGAGGAGAGCGGGGCGGAGGACCTGGCGCCCCGCGCAGCCACACGCAGGGACAGTGACTGCGGAAGGGCAGGTGTGAGGAGCTGCAGGGGAGCACCTGCAGGGGACGAGGGTGCACGTGGCCGGAGGGCTCCCAGGAGCATCGGCGCCTTCCTCGGGCTCGCCCGGGGCCCCAGGACCAAACGGCTTCCATCACCCTTCCGTCCCTCGCAGGGCTTGAAGGGGTTGGAGAAAGATTTTTTTCCCATGCTGTTTGTGTGCATAAAGTCCTTTTTCCCTTTTTTTTTTTTTTCTTCCAGAACCTTTCACAGTTCGGCTTTGGCGAGTTCCACACCCCACCCCAGCCCACCCGGTGTCCGAGCCCGCCCCGCCGCCCCAGCCCCGGAGCCCTCCCGCCCCGTGCACCCTCCTCCCTGCAGGTGCTCGGACACGGGGTCGGGGACTCGCCAAAGCCGAACTCTGGAAGGTTCTGGAAGAGAAAAAAATAGGGCTTTATGAGACAAACAGCATGGGAAAAGATCTTTCTCCAACCCCTTCAAGCCCTGTGAGGGACGGAAGGGGGTGATGGAAGCCCTCAGGTCCTGGGGGGCCCGGGGGCTGGGAAGCAGCAGATCTCACCCACTCTCCGGGAAGACCGCTGAGCGGACCCAAGAAGACCACGAAGTGACCAGAGTCTGGGACGAGCTCGTTTCCAGGAGGTAGAAGACCTGCCGTGGAAGTCCCTGGCGTCCCCGTCCTCCCTGCTGTCCCTTTATCGCGGCCACAACGGTTTATGTTCTTTGTTCCCTTTTATTATTTTTAAAGATGTTCTTCATTTATTCATGGGAGACACAGAGAGAGAGAAAGAGAGGCAGAGACACAGCAGAGGGAGAGAGAAGCAGGCTCCATGCAGGGAGCCCGACGTGGGACTCGATCCCAGGTCTCTGGGGTCAGGCCCAGGGCTGAAGGCAGGTGCTAAACCGCTGAGCCACCCGGGGATCCCCTTTGTTGTCATTTTAAAAAGAAGTTTCCTCTAAGTTTAAGAAACAAAACAGAACACTGTGTGGCTTAAAACCCCACCGACAACTCTTTGGGGGGTCCCGAAAGAAGCAGGCACCTGGGCACCCATCACTCTTCTGTCCGTGAGATCCCCAGATACGGTCTACTCCAGTAGACCTGGTGTATCCAGTCGTTTACTCTGGAGTATGATGATATATTCACACACAGGAAAAAAAAATTCAAAGTAGGAAACATGATTTGTATACAAACATATTTGTGTACAAAAAGTGTACATCAGTCTATTTACAAAGCAGATTCCATCAAAGGGATAGATGGCTCAGCCCCCCCCCCGTATAAAAGATATTAGCCCAAAGGACTACAGAACCCAGAATGTATCACTCTGAAACCAGAAAGGACCCAGACATTAAAAGAAATGGAAGCGAAAAATGATACAGTGATTCACGATTTGTAACCTAAATTAGTCACGAGGTCAACACAATTTATAAACATTGCATACTGGTGATAAATATGGTAATGATATCAATGATGTATTAGATGGAATAATTGTTTGCTAAGGACATCTCAACTCGTAGACTTGTGGCCGCTTTAAACCTTCACATACTTTTCTGAGATTTGCCTTCCTATGTTTTGATTTGAATTTCATTCCTTTTGTTAGAAATAGAAGGGTAGCATCTGCTTAATTCATCAATACAGTTCAGATAGCACTGGCCATCAGTAACGTGAATTTTTAAGGCGAAATAATTTATCATTCTTCCGTTCACTTTGTTTTTGTTCTGTATATATGACAATATGTCGATCAATATCATTACCCTTTCATGGAAATTTTAATAAAGTTTAGACAAATGAGCAGCTTCAAAAACATTTTAATCCCCCATTTATTCCCTTTAAGGCTGTGTCTAATTTTGTAACTGGCACTTGACAAGGCAATGAGTCTTCCTTCCAGCCTGCTGTTAAAATATTACTTTTGCATGAAATTCCCATTGGAATGATATGCCAAGAAATATGTTTCTAAATTCTTTTTTCTGTGATGGAAAAATTACATAGTTTCAAAATATTTAGCTACTCGGAAGATGAGAAATTAATTTTTAAAGAATCCACATGATATCGAAAAACCAGAATACCATCAATGTCTTGGTGCAAGATGCTCACAGATTTTCGTATCATTGTGGTTTTGCAGACTTCTCATGCAAAATCAGATTATAAACTGTGAGGGGTGTGTGAGTTTTTTTTTTTTTTTTTAATTTTCGCTTCTTAGACATGCTCTTGGGAAAACAGAAAATGTTCTAATACATGACTGATTGGCATAATCATGCCTTGGACGCTTGTGGCAAAGGCACTGCTATGACAGGGAATGAAGCTATAGCCAGATGGAAATTTAAGGATCTCCAAATTATAACAGAAGTAATTTTAATAAGATGTATTTTAAATAACAAGAGCTAGTTTGGGAGTAGAAAAGCGATAGGCATTTTTTTTCTAAGGGGGCGAAGTAACCAGCTTTCCTGGGAAACAAAAGGACATTTGTTTATCCATTCCACCCCTGTTTGTTTATGGGCAATTTATGTATGATCTGTAGATTTTAGAGATCCCATCACTCCTGACTAATATAACTAGGAGGACTGCAGGTATAAAAGGACGAAAGTAGAACAATTAAAATAATGCTCTTCAGGCTGCTCTCTGGATTACCTAAATCATTCATATCTGAGGCCCCTTATTACAAATGCAGAATCTTGGCCTGAACACAGATCTATAGAATGTGAATATTTCTAGGTAGGAATCCATAAAATATTCATTCTTTATGATTCTTGTGTATTATACCCGTGTACAGGGCTTGATGAAGAGTGTTGCCCCTCCCTATCTGAGGGGTGCATTTTAGTTTCATACAATAGTTACTGAGCGAATGATTTTACATAATATAATATTAATGTAATCTCTCCATGTGGCAGGAATGACTGCAAGATACAGTTCTATGTGAAGAAAAATAAATGTTGCTGGTCAAAGGAAGAGTTAGAGCATATCAGAGTTTATTTGGTGCCAGCACTGCCCTTTTAACGTTACCTGTATTGACTAAACTCTCAAAACTACTAGAAAAGACTCCTCGTTTTTCAGATGAGGAAACTGAGGCAGGGAGAGAATAAAAAAAAAACTTGCTCACAGTCATAAAAAAGCAGGTGGCAGAGGCAGGCTTTAAACTGAGATGGTCTGTCTGCAGACTAATCCTGAGCACCCACTATGTTATAAAAAGTATGAAAAAAAAAAAAAAGGATGGCACTTACCTTAAGGGTCTCGGACTGTGGTTTATGAGCTTTGTGTGTCACAAAGCCCCTGAGACTCTAACACAGGCTTGGACACCCTCCCCAGAGAAGCGCGGAGACGCAAAGGTACGCACAATTTTGCCTGCAATTTTAAGTGGCTCAGACCCTTTAGAGCCCATCCAGAGATCAAGTTCATAGATCTCAGCTTAGAAATGTGTGCCCTTGGGAGCAAAGTACCTGTTTTGGTACCGGCCTTATAACACATACAATCTGTCTTATTTCTTCCTTTCTAAATTTCAGATTTGGGGCTATATTTACCAACCATTCCAAACTGATACACCGACATATATCAGGGAAATTACAGATTTCCCAAAATACTCTCTCCACAGAGTGGAAGGAACCAATTTGAAGTAAACAGGAGACAAAGGGATTTGGTTTTTTTCAAAGTCAGAAAACCACAGGTAGACCTATTCCTCCTCCTCACCTCTCTCTAAATTCTGTTGTTTCATTCTCTTCCATCTCCATCACTGTCTCAATTGCATTGCCCCTGTCTTCGCTCAGCTCTTCATTTTGTCCAGTCTGGAGACCTGCCCTCTATCAGCTCTTTTTTATTGGCAACAAACCTCCCACTCATGTTCCACTCACTGGCTGCTGAGCTTTATAAATAATCAAAGCACACTCCCTGCTTGTTTTTGGAAAGTTCTCCTTGGCAGTGCAGGACAGTAGGCCCTGTGGTGGCCACCACAGCCAAGAGTGCCTGGGGCCAAATTCCAGGATTGCTGTTTTGTAACCGTGTGACCTTGGACAGTTCCCTAACTCTCTGGGCATTGGTCTCCTCAGCTTTAAAATGGGTATAATTACAATAATTTCCACTTACAGATGTTGAGAGGATTAAATAAATAATATTTTTAAGTACTTAAAATAGTTTCTAGTGCCTAGAAAGCATGGAATCATGGTAGCTTCTTTACAGAATATGTGCAGTCCTTAAATAAATGACCATACAGGACAAGAAACCGCAAATGGTCCTCTCCACACACGTAGGATGCTAAAGATTGGGGAATACAAAATTTATACTTATAATTTGAGGAGGAAAACATGCCCATGTGTTATCCAGGTCTACATACAGGACTATATTTTAAAAACAGGGCTGTCCTGGTAGTTGAAGAGAATTTAGAATTGGAAAATCTTTTTAATCCTAGGGAGAAAGCAGAGTGACACCAATTTTATCTTGCGTGTATCTCAGAATATATAAATCAAAGTACACATTTGTTAAAAACATCATGAAAATGGTTTACTTAATAACCTAACATGTATTTCAAATATGTATACTACAATTTCGTTTTCTAAGTATATAAGTGATATTTCAAACAATCAAGAATAGGGAAAGCCCTAATAGTGATGCTAACTTTAAAATTTATGGAAAATATATGATGAAAGTAGGAAGATTCTAATATCACTATAAGTTGCAAAACAATCTTAATTTAATAATTTGAATGGTAGTTACCAGTTAATAATTAAACTCCCAATATCCAACTTCCTTAAACATTACAATGACTTTTCTTCCCTAATGGGGTCTACTGCAGGTGAGAACTTTGAGTAATGGAAGGCAGATGAGTCATTTCTACTGCATTCTTCCCTTCCTTCCTTCCTTCCTTCCTTCCTTCCTTCCTTCCTTCCGTCCTTCCTCCCTCCCTCCCTCCCTCCCTCCTCTTTCTCTCTCTTTCTTTCTCTCTTTCTTTCCTAAGCACAGTGTCTAATCTCTTCAATCTTGAGTAGAGTGACAAGAGGCAAGTCAAATGGAAGAAGAAATACATTAGCTTTGTATTCTCTAGGCTGGGAACATCTGATTGCAGATACAATGAGGAGTGATTTTCTTATTCTCCATGCAAATGAAAGATTGTAAGAGTGATGAAATTGATTTTCAGAAATGTTGTTTGAAAATTTGCATCTTGGTCTATAAGAATGTCTTACCTATTATATCTTACTGCCTCAGTCAAGGTTTCCAAGTTAATATCTTATAATATCTGTACAGCTTATCTTTAAAATCTTAATAGAACTGTTCTCTCTCATCAATTTAAGGATGATCATATTTTGTTTTTTACCTGTGTCCTAAATTCCCTATATTTTATGTGGTCTTCTTTTTTAGGGAAAATCAAAACATAACTGGAATAGAAACTTTTCCTTATGTAGACTTATGGTGGTCTATAAATGACAAATTTCAAAAACATCTCTTTACCCATTGCTACTCCATGGAGATCAAAGATCTAGTTCTTATCTCATTTTCAGGGGGAAATAACACTTGGTCTTAAACTGAGCTTGATCATTTAGGAGTAGAAGTGACAATCATGGTATATTATGTTCCTCATTCCAGTTAATGGCATTTCAATATCATGATATGTGCAAATATTTCCATGACATTTTAATATTTTTTCAGATTACCCAATATGTGTATTTTGATCTAATTCTAAGCATCATTTCAAAGTTTCTTTCCTGAGAATATTACTGATTTTTAAGGGAACACCTAAATAAAATATACAATCTCTAATGGTGTCTGGGTGGCCCAGTTGGTTAATCATCCAACTCTTGATGTCTGCTCAGGTCATGATCTTGGGGCCATGAGATCAAGCCCTGCATCAACTCCATAAATGCTGGGCCTGGAGCCTGCATAAGATTCTCTCTGTTCCCCCACCACCTTGCATGCGGATGCTCTAACATGTTCCCTCTCTCTTTCTCTCTCTCTCAAAAAAAAAATGCACAATCTTTTTAAAGATAATAAAAATAGAATAGAACATCTCAAGTTATACTAACTATAATTTTTACTTGCTTTTATATTTTTCCTTAGTTACTCTGGAAAAATGAAAACAAAAATTAAACAAAGTCTAATAAGCAAAATGCTTCATTTCCTTAATTTTTTATATGTATCATTTTACATATACCACTGAGAAAGAAAAATCTTGCCAATTAGAGTATGACATGCCATCCATTATAAGACTCAACTTAATGTCACAGAAGTTAAAAATGTAAAAACATGTGCAGTTGATAAATTGATAGAATATTGCATTTTTAAACAATTATTAACTAATGACAGTTCCCAGATCATTTTCATGAGTTGTCTTAATGGAAATCTTGGCATTGCAAAAATACATTAAATATATTTTTAAATGTTGGAAAATAAACACATATCTATCCTATTAAATCTTATTGAATTACTTGATCTTTTTATAAATAATATACAAATAATATTGTTTAATGTCTTATAGTCACCCTCCAGTGTTATAGATAGTAATTTCACTGCCCCAAGAAAATATGCCATCCTTTGCTTATTCAATCTGTCCATCTTCCTGAACTGGGAACCACTGATTTATTTACCATAACTATAGTATTAACATTTGCAGAATGTCAGATTATTGGAATTATAGAGTTTTTTTTTTTCAGGCAGGATCCTTTCACTTAGCAGTAAGCATTTTTAATTTACCCATGTGTTTTGTACCTTAAAGTTCTTTTTAAAATTTTTATCAAGTAATAGTCTGTTGTATAGGTATACCTCTGTTTATTCATCCATTCACCTTTGAAGGACATCTTAGTTTCTTCTAGTGTTTGGCCATTATGAATAAAGCTTCCAAACGTTTGCAGTCAGGTTTATGTATGTGCAAATTACTCAAGCAATTTCAAATTACTCAACCAATTTCCTAAGAGTAGTATTGCGTATATATAGTGAGGCTATGCTTACTTAACTTTGTAAAGCTGCTAAACTGTCTTCCAAAGTGGCTGTTTCATTTTGCATTCCTACCAGCAGGAAATGAGAGTTTATGTTGCTCCACATCCTCATAAGCATTTGGTATTGTCTTTTTTTTCCTAATTTAGCCATTCAAATGTTTTAGCATATCAGTGAGGTTTTAATTTGTAATTTCCTAATTGAAAAAACTTTGAATATCTTTTCATATTACTGTTTTCCACTCATATATCTTCCTTAATGTATAATTTTAGAACATTTACTTTATTTATTTTATTTATTTATATTTATTTATTTATTTATTTATTAGTGTTCAATTTACTAACATACAGAATAACCCCCAGTGCCCGTCACGCATTCACTCCCACCTCCCGCCCTCCTCCCCTTCTACCACCCCTAGTTCGTTTCCCAGAGTTAGCAGTCTTTACGTTCTGTCTCCCTTTTAAAAAAAAAATGGCTCTTTATTTCCTTATTCCTGAGTTTGAGGAGTTCTCGATAAATTTTAGATAGAAATTTTTTTATTAGATGTGTTTTTGCAAATCTTTTCTTCCAGCCTATGACTTACTATCTCATACTTTTGCTAGTATCATTTGAAGATCCATATTTGCAGTTTTTTATTAATCCAGTGTTTAAAATTTTTGCTTATTAATTATGCTACTATTACATCAGAAAACTCACAAAGCCAAGGTTATGAAGACTTTCTTCATTAAGTTTCACATTTTCATCAGGAAATTTTATGCTTGTGTAGTTTTTGCTGCATTCAGAACTAGTTTTTGTGTAAGTTCAGTTTCTATGTGCATTCTTTTCCATATGGACATCTAAGTATTTCAGCCATTAATGAAAAGCCTATCATTGCTTCATTGAATTACCCTTACTACTTTAGTTGGTATTTATTTAGTTGACTGATTTTATGTTTTATTTGGTGCTTTCTAATCTGTTCAATTATTATTTTCTTTTCCAGTGTCAAACTATCTTAATAGCTGTAGCTTATAGTAATTCTTAAATATTACGAGCCTTTCAACTTTGTCCTTGTTCAGTATTGTGTTGGCTCTACTAGATCTGTTTGCATTGGGATTGAGTTGAATCTAAAGTCCAAGTTAAGAGAATTGACACCTTAATAATAACAAGTCTTCCAAAAAAAACTATGTAATAAATCTCCATTTATTTAAATCTTCTTTGTGTTTTTTCATCAATATTTTATAGTTTCCACATACAATTCCTATGTACATTTTGTTAAATTCATTATTGTTAAGGATTTCAGTGTTGGAATACTGTGGTAAATGGTATTTTTAGAATTTTATTTATTTTAGGTATAGTTAATATATAGTGTTATAATATTAATTTCAGGTGTACAAGATAGTGCTTCAAAATTTTTATGTATTACTCAGTGCTCATCAAGATAAGTGTCTTTTAATCCCTTTCACCTATTTCACCCATCCTTCTGCTTATCTCCCCTCTGGTATCCATCAGTTTATTCCCTATAGCCAATGATCTTTTTTGGTTTGTATCCCTTTGTCTGGTCTTCATTCATCTGTTTTGTTTCTTAAATTTCATATATGAGTAAAATCATATGTATTTGTCTTTCTCTGACTACTTATTTCACTTAGCATTATACTCTCTAGCTCCGTCCATGTTGTTACAAATGGCTATTGTAGATAATGCTGTAATGAACATAGGGGTGCAGATATCTTTTTGATTTAGTGTGTTAGTACTTTTTAGGTAAATATTCAATGATGCCATTATTAGATCTGTATGGTAGTTCTATTTTAAATTTTTTGAGGAATCTCCATACTGTTTTCCAGAGTGAAAGTACTAGTTTCCATTCTCATCTACAGTTTCTCCACATCCTCACCAACACTTGTTTCTTGTGTTGTTGATTTTAACCATTCTAACAGGCATGAGGTGATATCTCACTGTAATTCGGATTTGCATTTCCCCCATGATGAGTGATATTCAGCATCTTTTCATGGGTCTGTTGTCTGTCTGTATGTCTTTGGTAAAATGTCAGTTCATGTCCTAAATATCAAATTCTAATTGCTTTTATTGGAAAGAAAATAGAATCACTCTTTGTATATTTATCCTTTCCTTCTTCTCTACTCACTTATGATTTTTATGAGTTCTTAATTCTTTGGGATTTAAAAAAATCAATCAAATTATTTGTGACTAGAGATAGTTTATATCTTCCTTCTCAATCTGCAAATAATCAATTTCCTTTTGTTTGTTTATTTTCTTGCACTAACTAGGATTCTTTATATATCATTGAATGGGACTATAGAGAAAACATCCTCCCTTGTTCCCAGTCTTAGTTGGAAAGGGTCCAGTTTCTCACCATTAAACATGAAGTCAGTTTTGCTTCTGTAGATTTTTTTAAATAAAGTTGGAGATATCCTCCTTTATTTCTTGCTTCGCTGAGAGGTTTACATAATTGAGATTTTACACCTTGTGAAATGTTTTTTTCCTGCATGAATTGCTATGGTCATACTATTTTTTTCGTTAGTCTTTGATGGTTTAAAGATTACATTAATAGTGTAGTACATTGATGGATTTTCACATCTTGAACTGACTCTGTGTATCTGGAATAAATCTCCCTTGGTCATGGTGTATAATTTTTTATACATTATTAGATCTGATATGTTAATATTTAATTGAACGAATTAATTCACTTTTCTTCTATGTTCATGAGATATGTTAATGTTCCTAAAAAGGTCTTAATCTATAGTTTTTATTCCTTATAGGTATTTATCTTGTTTTGTTGTTAGGATATCACTGGCCTTGTAGAATAAGTTAGGAAGTGCTTTTACTAATCCTATTGACTTAAGTGATTGTTGATAATTGCTTTCATTTTTTTCCTAAATGGTTAGTTGAGTTGAACTGACTTTCTTAATAGATAAAACACTCTCAAGTTTATCTGTCTTTCTGAGACTTGTGGTAATTGTATATTTCACAAAGTATTCCATTTACCTGAATTACCAGACTTATGGGCACAAAATTATTATTTAATGTATTCCTATGTTATTTATTTTATTTTATTATATTTATTTTATTTTATTTTTTATTATTTTATTTTATTTTATTTTATTATTTATTTTATTATTTTATTTATATTTGAGAGAGAGACAGAGTGAGAGCACATGAGAATAAGGGGGAGGCAGAAAAGAAGGAAAGAGAGAATCTTAAGCAGGCTCCACGTCCAGCATAGAGCCTGACTACAGGCTGGGTCTCACCACCTCGAGATCCTAAAATCAGAGTTGGCTCACCACCTGCACCAAAATCAATAGTTGGATGCTTAAGGGACTAAGTCACCCAAGTGCCGTTCTTATCTTTTTAATACAGGGTAGATGTAGTATGGATTTAGGTATGACATGTGTAATTTGGTGACTAATTATTAGGAGGAAGAGGAAGGAAGGAAGGAAGGAAGGAAGAGGAAGGAAGGAAGGAAAGAGGGAAAGAGAAGGAAGAGGAAAGAGAAGGAAGAGAAGAGAAGGAGAAGAGGGAGGGGGAAGAGAGAGGAGAGGAGAGGAAGGAGAGGAGAGGAGCGGAGAGGAGAGGAGGAGAGGAGAGGAGAGGAGAGGATCTTTCTCTTTCTCTTCTCTTCTCCTCTCCTTCCTCTCGTCTCCTCCCTCTCTTCCTCTCCTCTCCTCTTCTGTCTCTTTTTTCTTTTTTAGCCTACCTAGAAGATTATCAATTTCATTGATCTTTTCAAAAGAAGGAGGGTGTTATTTTGGTTGATTTTTCCCTATTTTTTCTTAATTTGAGTTTTATTTCTGTTCATTTCAAAATTATTGTTTCTTTTCTTCTGCTTGCTTACATTAGTCTTCTTTCTCTGGTTTCCCAAACTGACAGTTTTAGTTATTCCTGTATCTTAACTATGTGTTTTATGCTATAAATTCTCTCTAAGCACTACTTTTTTCTGCATTTGGCACATTTTAATGAGTTCTATTTTCATTTAGTTAATAATTTTTTGAAATTTTTTAACATTTCTGTGACCGGTGTAACTGTTAAGAATTGTGTTTTAGAAATATTTGAGGATTTTCCAGGTGGGCTTCTATTACTAATTTCTAGTTTGACTTCATTGTGATCTAAGATATTTATTGTTTGATTATACATTTTAAGATGTGCTAAGGTGTGGTTTATGGCCCTATGTAATCTATTTAGTGAATATTTCATGTAAGTTGAGAAGAATTTATATTCTACTCCTTGTGGATGGAAATTTTAGGATATTCAATTAGGTAGGGGTGGATATATTGTTTAGGCCAATTATATCTCTTCTGATTTTCTGCATCTTTGATTTATGAATTATAATATATTATCACTGTTTGCCCCAGATATTTTGATGCTTGTCCTTAGATGCATATATATTTAGGATTGTTAGTTCTGGAGAAAAACTTCTTTACTATTTCATAGTACTTCTTTATCACTGATAACTGATAATTTTCCTTGTTCTGATGTCTGTTTTGTCTGAAATGCATATAACTAGTCTGACTTTGTTTTGATTATTTACCATAAATATATCTTCATCCATCATTTTACGTCTTATCAACTTCTTTATATAGAGGATGCTTTCTAGGTAAATATAGTTGTGTCTTTTTATTATTTTGACTAGTTCTGTCTTTAACCACTGTATTTAGATCTTTCATATTTAAACTGATTATTAACTATTTTGATTGGTATCAACCATATTTGTATCTGTTTTCTATTCCTTCTTTTCACTTCTTTTACTGCCTTCTTATCTTCTAGTTATTTTATTATTCCATTTATGTCCTTTGTTATTATTTCGATTTACTTCCTTTAAAAACTATGCATAGTTCCCTAGAGTTTAGCTAATCTGTGTTAACCTACTAATAATATTGCTCCACTTCATGTGCAGGTAACTTATGATGGATCATTTCCAATTTTCCCTTTTGTCCTTTATAGATACGCTGTCATTCATTTCACTTATCCCTATACTATAATCACCCAATAATACTTTAAACAGTAATTTTAGATTGATAAAAATAAACAAATTTATTTTACCTTAATATTTTTCTTTGACATTCTTTCTTATTAATATAGATCCAGGCTACTGAAACTAAATAATTTTCCTTCTATCAAAATTTAAAAATTAAAAAAAAAAAGATCAGCTAGTGATGAGTTCTCTGTTTTTGTTTGTCTTAAAATACCTTATATTTCTTCTTCTCTTGAAGGATAATTCCACTGGAAATAGAATTCTAGTTTTTTTAAAGCACTTAAATATTTCACTTTTTATTGCTTATATGGTTTTGGATAATAGTCCATTGTGATTCTTACTCCTTTCTCTGTAGGTGGGTATTTATCTTCTATATCTTGCTTTGAGATTTCTCTTTCATTTAGTTTTTTATAATTTGAATAATATATACCCAAGTATAGTGTATTTTTGTTTGTTTAACTTGCTTGATGTTCTCTGAGCTTCTAGTGTCTGTGATTTGGCGTGTATTAGAGTATCCTCAGACATTACTCATTCAAAATATTTCTTCTCCATTCTTTCTTTCTTATTCTTATGGTCTCTTAATTAAGCATATTACATCTTTTAAAACCATCCTATGGTTTTAGATGATCTTTTCTGTTTTTGTTGTTTGTTTTCTTTTTTTATTTAGTTAATATTTTCTTTGCACTTTAGTTTGATATGTTCTTACCTATCTCAAACTCAGAAATTCTGTACTCAGCAGTGCATATCTACTTGTAAAATCATGAAAGTCATTTT
The DNA here is from genome assembly GCF_011100685.1 of Canis lupus familiaris. Lineage (NCBI taxonomy): Eukaryota > Metazoa > Chordata > Mammalia > Carnivora > Canidae > Canis > Canis lupus. The sequence goes on along the minus strand of NW_023331220.1, from coordinate 2,654 downwards.
TCATTTTTGTCTATGTTTTTAATTTCTGATTTTTACTCTTTTCATAGGGTTTTTATCCCTGTTTCTATTATTTTCTACTCTAAGAATTTTAAACATATTAATCCTAGTCACTTTAAATTTTCTACCATGTAATTCCAACATCGGTGTTTTATATGAATCTGATTCTAATACTTGCTTTGTGTCTTCACGCTGTGTTTTTTTGTTTTTTTGTATTCTTGTAATTTTTTTTGTTGAAAGCTGAACATGTAGTTTTGGGTAATAGTAGGTGAGGTAAGTAGGACTCTCCTGTGAGGATTTTGTGTATATGATTAGGAGCCTGGCTTTGTTTGATGATTACTGTAGCTTATAAATGCCAGAAACTTTGGGCTTTCCCATGTATTTTTTTCAGAGTCTCATGTCTTGCAAACTTTCACCTATAATCCATATTATTGTATTGGGGTCTTGGAAGGGAAACCCTCTAAAATCTTATGACTAAATCTCATTTTGTGGACCTGTTTCTTTACCTTCTGAACTTCACATATGTTTCTTCTTATATAGTATTCTCTCCTTCTCCTTTAGTAAGACAAGAAAACTATAGGAAACTGGAATTAGAGGGATAACTTTTACCCAGCTTCAATAATGCTCTGGTAAAGTCTTTTTCCTTGGATGGGAGGTCTTTGTTAATGGAGACAGCTCTGGTCATATTCACAAGGATTACTCTCCCTTTCACTTGCCAAGGTCGTGAGAAGATCTTGCTCAAATCTTCGCTGTGGGGATCCCTGGGTGGCGCAGTGGTTTGGGCCTGCCTTTGGCCGGGGCGCGATCTTGGAGACCCGGGATCGAATCCACATCGGGCTCCGGTGCATGGAGCCTGCTTCTCCCTCTGCCTGTGTCTCTGCCTCTCTCTCTCTCTCTTGTGTGTGTGACTATCATAAATAAATAAAAATTAAAAAAAATCATCGCTCTAATAAATAGGTGGGGATCCTCAAGATAAAACTCATGAAAGTTGGGGGCCTTCAGGAGTATATTGCCCAGAGATTTCCTGCTCACACAAGACCATGTTCAGCTCCAGGAATTAAGCAAGTTACTGCATAAATGTTCTTACTAGATTGTGGGTCTGACAATTACTTCTCCAGGTAAAAGATCTTGGCTATAATTCTCTGAATTTTCTTCTCTATCTCTGGATTTAAGATTGTGCTTTTCCCTACAAGCCCAGTTTTCAGATAGGGCCAAGAGAAGTCAAGAGCTTTCAGTTGTCCTGATTTTTCTTGTTGCAAAGACAGGAGTGACAATGTCTAAGCTCTTTACACATCAGAACTAAAACAAAAGTTCTGAGCTTTGGGTTTTAGTGCTAAAAGAATAAAAAGGCATGAACATTTATCCTATATATACACAGCACATGCCAGAAGCTGGTTATATTTTGACCTTTAGGTTTTTTCACATGCAAAAATAAAATATCTGCTTGTATGGCCAAGTAAAAAATAGTGTCATTATGCATTAGTGTGATTTGATGACAAATACTGCCAGAAAACTGTTGCAATTTTTAGCCATGTCTGTCAATAACTTTGAAGATATATATCAAGCGTCTTTTATTTTTAAGTGAGATCTATGATCCACATGCTCAAGGAGTTTCTTTTTTTTTAATTTTTATTTATTTATGATAGTCACACAGAGAGAGAGAGAGACACAGAGACACAGGCAGAGGAGGAGAAGAAGCAGGCTCCATGCACCGGGACCCGATGTGGGATTCGATCAGGGTCTCCAGGATCACGCCATGGGCCAAAGGCAGGCGCCAACCGCTGCGCCACCCAGGGATCCCTATATCAAACGTCTTTATAGTATTATGTATTCTGTTAGGACTAGGAATAATATATAACCAATGTAAAAACAAATCTCCCACTTTTATTTTATTTTTTTTAAGATTTATTTATTTATTCATGAGAGACAGAGAGAGAGAGAGGCAGAGAAACACAGGCAGAGGGAGAAGCAGGCTCCATGCAGGGAGCCCGACGTGGGACTCGATCCCGGGTCTCCAGGATCACGCCCCAGGCTACAGGTGGTGCCAAACCGCTGTGCCCCTGGGGCTGCCCAAATCTCCCACTTTTCAAGGTGTTATGACTCATTTGAATTTTTCTTATGCGTAATTGTGTAAAAACAAGTTTCACATATTCATTTGTTAGCAAATATAGATTCTACTCTTTGAATACTTATGTCATTATGTGAATTTATGGCATTAATCTCAGTTGCATTTGTATATTCTTGTACCATTTTCCAATTTGGTAAATTAAATTTTCAAACGATTGAAGCATTTATGTGTTTGAGACACAAAGTACAATGCAATAGTTACAAATGTAAGAAATGTAAATAATAGCATGACAAACATGGGAAAATGAAGTAGTAGCAGTATTATTTGATTGTAAATATATATTCTGAGTGCTATTTTCGGAGTATTATGATTAACTTACTCTTCAGATTAGTGGCATGAACACATTCTTCTATAGTATTAATTTTCCTTTGTAATGACAGCACACCTGAAGAAAACCTAATGGACAACTAAGAATAATCAGGAAAAAAAAGTGTACTTTATTACTTTTATTGGAATTAAGCAATGTTTTCTACAAGTTCATAATTAAGAATAAAATTCCAAAGGAATATTAAACAGATGTGTTGGAAAT
>NW_023331219.1:0-43714 GCF_011100685.1 Canis lupus familiaris | reverse complement strand
ACTAGTGCCTCCAAGCTCAATCCAGCGATTCCAGTAATTCCTGGGGTAGACTGGTGCTACTACTAAGTTCCATATGTGAGAAGGTAGCTGAACGCCTTGTCCAAATCATCTTACTGCTGAGATGTGAGCTCACCCTCAGTCCTATCTCACAGTCCTTCCACACTGCTCTGCAGAGATGAGGTTTCGCCACGTCTTCACCAGAGACTTTTTGCCAGAGGCCTCTGCAGACGCAAGTTAACAATGCAGACCTGGACGGTATCTCCAGGTGCAGTAGAGTGGTAATCTGGGAACCTCCCTTACTCAGAATACTGCTACCTTCACACTGTCATAAAGAATGCAGCAGTAGTTGCAGAGCTGGCTTCTAGGCATGCTATCCCTGTGAGAGCTGAGGACAGGGCAGAACCCTCCCGCATCCTGCTGACTGTAGACGTACGCTAACCTCCTTATGTTATTGAGTTGGCTGCTGATGGGATAAGGTTGTGAGGAAAAGCATGTGAAGCATTGGGCCTGAACTCCCGTGTATCTGAGTTGAATACAGCGATTTCCAACATCCTTCTTCAATAGGAGTGTAGCTAGGTTCCAACTCCCATGTCCGAGTGGGTAGCAGACATCTGCCTCCCATGCATACACACTTCTGAGAGTTGAGCTTATGGCCTGTAACCCTCATCCTGCCTGCGCTACCTTTCGCTTCCAAAAGGCCTAGGCTCGCTGCTTGACGAAGTGTTGGGAGAGGTAACTGGAATCTCCCGGCACACAAGACGAGTGCCTCCAAGCTCAATCAGCGATTTCCTAGTAATTCCTGGGGTAGACTGGTGCTACATACTAAGTTCCATATGTGAGAAGGTAGCTGAACGCCTTGTCCAAAACATCTTACTTCTGAGAGTTGAGCTCACCCTCAGTCCCTCACAGTTCCACACTGCCTGCAGAGTGAGTTTCGCACGTCTTCACCAGAGACGTTTGCCAGAGGCTTCTGAGACGCAAGTTAACAATGCAGACCTGGAGGGTATCTCCAGGTGCAGTAGAGTGGTAATCTGGGAACCTCCTGTCTCAGAATACTGCTACCTTCACCCTGCCATAAGAATGCAGCTAGTTGACAGCTGGCTTCAAGGCATGCTTCCCTGTGAGAGCTAAGGACAGGGCACAACCCTCCCGCATCCTGCTTGACTGTAGAAGGAGCTGCTAACGTCCTCATGTTAGTGGCAGGGAAAGGTTGTGAGAAAAGCATGTGGAATCGTTGTGCCTGAACCCACGTGTATCTGAGTTGAATACAGCGATTTCCAAAGTCCTTCTTCATCAGAGTGTAGCTAGGTTCCCACTCGCATGTCCGAGTGGGTAGCAGACATCTGCCTCCCATGCATACCCACTTCTGAGAGTTGAGCTTATGGCCTGTAACCCTACCTCCTGCCTGCAGCTACCTTTCGCTTCCAAAAGGCCTAGGCTCGCTGCTTCACCGAAGTGTTGGGAGAGGTAACTGGAATCTCCCGGCACACAAGACTAGTGCCTCCAAGCTCAATCCAGCGATTTCCCAGTAATTCCTGGGGTAGACTGGTGCTACATACTAAGTTCCATATGTGAGAAGGTAGCTGAACGCCTTGTCCAAAATCATCTTACTGCTGAGAGTTGAGCTCACCCTCAGTCCCTCACAGTTCCACACTGCCTGCAGAGTGAGTTTCCCACGTCTTCACCAGAGACTTTTGCCAGAGGCTATGAGACGCAAGTTAACAATGCAGACCTGGAGGGTATCTCCAGGTGCAGTAGAGTGGTAATCTGGGAACCTCCTTACTCAGAATACTGCTACCTTCACACTGTCATAAGAATGCAGCTAGTTGAGAGCTGGCTTCTAGGCATGCTTCCCTGTGAGAGCTGAGGACAGGGCAGAACCCTCCCGCATCCTGCCTGACTGTAGACGTACCTGCTAACTCCTATGTTAGTGGCTGGGATAGGTTGTGGGAAAAGCATGTGTAAGCATTGGGCCTGAACTCCCGTGTATCTGAGTTGAATACAGCGATTTCCAACATCCTTCTTCAATAGGAGTGTAGCTAGGTTCCAACTCCCATGTCCGAGTGGGTAGCAGACATCTGCCTCCCATGCTACCCATTTCTGAGAAGAGTTGAGCTTATGGCCTGTAACCCCCTACATCCTGCATGCAGCTACCTTTCGCTTCCAAAGGCCTAGGCTCGCTGCTTCACCGAAGTGTTCGGGAGAAGTAACTGGAATCTCAGCTGCACACAAGACTAGTGCCTCCAAGCTCAATCCAACGATTTCCCAGTAATCCCTGGGGTCGACTGGCTGCTACAATACTAAGGTCCATATGTGAGAGGTAGCTGAAACGCCTTGTCCAAAATCATCTTACTGCTGAGAGTTGAGCTTCCACCCTCAGTCCCTCACAAGTTCCACACTGCCTGCAGAGTGAGTTCGCACGTCTTCACCCAGAGACTTTGCCAGAGGCTTCTGAGACGCAAGTTAACAATGCAGACCTGGAGGGTATCTCCAGGTGCAGTAGAGTGGTAATCTGGAACCTCCTGTCTGCAGAATACTGCTACCTTCACCCTGCCATAAGAATGCAGCTAGTTGCAGCTGGCTTCAAGGCATGCTTCCCTGTGAGAGCTAAGGACAGGGCACACCACCCTCCCGCATCCTGCTTGACTGTAGAAGGAGCTGCTAACGTCCCTCATGTTAGTGGCAGGGAAAGGTTGTGAGAAAAGCATGTGGAATCGTTGTGCCTGAACCCACGTGTATCTGAGTTGAATACAGCGATTTCCAAGATCCTTCTTCATCAGAGTGTAGGCTAGGTTCCCACTCGCATGTCCGAGTGGGTAGCAGACAATCTGCCTCCCATGCATAACCCACTTCTGAGAGTTTAGCGTATGGCCTGTAACCCTACCCTCCTGCCTGCAGCTACCTTCGCTTCCAAAAGGCCTAGGCTCGCTGCTTCACCGAAGTGTTGGAGAGGTAACTGAATCTCCCGGCACACAAGACTAGTGCCTCCAAGCTCAATCCAGCGATTTCCCAGTAATTCCTGGGGTAGACTGGTGCTACATACTAAGTTCCATATGTGAGAAGGTAGCTGAACGCCTTGTCCAAAATCATCTTACTGCTGAGAGTTGAGCTCACCCTCAGTCCCTCACAGTTCCACACTGCCTGCAGAGTGAGTTTCCCACGTCTTCACCAGAGACTTTTGCCAGAGGCCTCTGAGACGCAAGTTAACAATGCAGACCTGGAGGGTATCTCCAGGTGCAGTAGAGTGGTAATCTGGGAACCTCCTTACTCAGAATACTGCTACCTTCACACTGTCATAAGAATGCAGCTAGTTGAGAGCTGGCTTCTAGGCATGCTTCCCTGTGAGAGCTGAGGACAGGGCAGAACCCTCCCGCATCCTGCCTGACTGTAGACGTACCTGCTAACCTCCTTCTGTTAGTGGCTGGGATAGGTTGTGGGAAAAGCATGTGTAAGCATTGGGCCTGAACTCCCGTGTATCTGAGTTGAATACAGCGATTTCCAACATCCTTCTTCAATAGGAGTGTAGCTAGGTTCCAACTCCCATGTCCGAGTGGGTAGCAGACATCTGCCTCCCATGCATACACACTTCTGAGAGTTGAGCTTATGGCCTGTAACCCTACATCCTGCCTGCAGCTACCTTTCGCTTCCAAAAGGCCTAGGCTCGCTGCTTGACGCAAGTGTTGGGAGAGGTTGGAATCTCCCGGCACACAAGACGAGTGCCTCCAAGCTCAATCAAGCGATTTCCTAGTAATTCCTGGGGTAGACTGGTGCTACATACTAAGTTCCATACGTGAGAAGGTAGTTGAACGCCTTGTCCAAAACCATCTTACTTTTGAGAGTTCAGCTCACCCTCAGTCCCTCACAGTTCCACACTGCCTGCAGAGTGAGTTTCACGTCTTCACCAGAGACGTTTGCCAGAGGCTTCTGAGACGCAAGTTAACAATGCAGACCTGGAGGGTATCTCCAGGTGCAGTAGAGTGGTAATCTGGGAACCTCCTGACTCAGAATACTGCTACCTTCACACTGCCATAAGAATGCAGCTAGTTGAGAGCTGGCTTCTAGGCATGCTTCCCTGTGAGAGCTGAGGACAGGGCAGAACCCTCCCGCATCCTGCTGACTGTAGCGGCTGCTAACTCCTATGAGTGGCTGAGAGGTTGGGAAAAGCATGTGGAATGGGCCTGAACCCGTGTATCTGAGTTGAATACAGCGATTTCCAAAGCCTTCTTCATCAGAGTGTAGCTAGGTTCCACTCCATGTCCGATGGGTAGCAGACATCTGCCTCCCATGCATACCACTTCTGAGAGTTGAGCTTATGGCCTGTAACCCATCCAGCCTGCTGCTACCTTTCGCTTCCAAAAGGCCTAGGCTCGCTGCTTGACGAAGTGTTGGGAGAGGTAACTGGAATCTCCCGGCACACAAGACGAGTGCCTCCAAGCTCAATCCAGCGATTTCCAGTAATTCCTGTAGACTGGTGCTACATACTAAGTTCCATGTGAGAAGGTAGCTGAACGCCTTGTCCAAAATCATCTTACTTCTGAGAGTTGAGCTCACCCTCAGTCCCTCACAGTTCCACACTGCCTGCAGAGTGAGTTTCGCAGTCTTCACCAGAGACGTTTGCCAGAGGCCTCTGAGACGCAAGTTAACAATGCAGACCTGGAGGGTATCTCCAGGTGCAGTAGAGTGGTAATCTGGGAACCTCCTGACTCAGAATACTGCTACCTTCACACTGCCATAAGAATGCAGCTAGTTGAGAGCTGGCTAGGCATGCTTCCCTGTGAGAGCTGAGGACAGGGCAGAACCCTCCCGCATCCTGCCTGACTGTAGCGTAGCTGCTAAATCCTATGTTAGTGGCGGGATAGGTTGTGGAAAAGCATGTGTAAGCATTGGGCCTGAACTCCGTGTATCTGAGTTGAATACAGCGATTTCCAAATCCTTCTTCAATAGAGTGTAGCTAGGTTCCAACTCCCATGTCCGAGTGGGTAGCAGACATCTGCCTCCCATGCATACACACTTCTGAGAGTTGAGCTTATGGCCTGTAACCCTACCTCCTGCCTGCTACCTTTCGCTTCCAAAAGGCCTAGGCTCGCTGCTTGACGAAGTGTTGGGAGAGGTAACTGGAATCTCCCGGCACACAAGACTAGTGCCTCCAAGCTCAATCCAGCGATTTCCAGTAATTCCTGGGGTAGACTGGTGCTACATACTAAGTTCCATATGTGAGAAGGTAGCTGAACGCCTTGTCCAAAATCATCTTACTTCTGAGAGTTGAGCTCACCCTCAGTCCCTCACAGTTCCACACTGCCTGCAGAGTGAGTTTCGCACGTCTTCACCAGAGATTTGCCAGAGGCTCTGAGACGCAAGTTAACAATGCAGACCTGGAGGGTATCTCCAGGTGCAGTAGAGTGGTAATCTGGGAACCTCCTGTCTCAGAATACTGCTACCTTCACCCTGCCATAAGAATGCAGCTAGTTGACAGCTGGCTTCAAGGCATGCTTCCCTGTGAGAGCTAAGGACAGGGCACAACCCTCCCGCATCCTGCTTGACTGTAGAAGGAGCTGCTAACGTCCTCATGTTAGTGGCAGGGAAAGGTTGTGAGAAAAGCATGTGGAATCGTTGTGCCTGAACCCACGTGTATCTGAGTTGAATACAGCGATTTCCAAAGTCCTTCTTCATCAGAGTGTAGCTAGGTTCCCACTCGCATGTCCGAGTGGGTAGCAGACATCTGCCTCCCATGCATACACTTCTGAGAGTTGAGCTTATGGCCTGTAACCCTACCTCCTGCCTGCAGCTACCTTTCGCTTCCAAAAGGCCTAGGCTCGCTGCTTCACCGAAGTGTTGGGAGAGGTAACTGGAATCTCCCGGCACACAAGACTAGTGCCTCCAAGCTCAATCCAGCGATTTCCCAGTAATTCCTGGGGTAGACTGGTGCTACATACTAAGTTCCATATGTGAGAAGGTAGCTGAACGCCTTGTCCAAAATCATCTTACTGCTGAGAGTTGAGCTCACCCTCAGTCCCTCACAGTTCCACACTGCCTGCAGAGTGAGTTTCCCACGTCTTCACCAGAGACTTTTGCCAGAGGCTATGAGACGCAAGTTAACAATGCAGACCTGGAGGGTATCTCCAGGTGCAGTAGAGTGGTAATCTGGGAACCTCCTTACTCAGAATACTGCTACCTTCACACTGTCATAAGAATGCAGCTAGTTGAGAGCTGGCTTCAAGGCATGCTTCCCTGTGAGAGCTGAGGACAGGGCAGAACCCTCCCGCATCCTGCCTGACTGTAGACGTACCTGCTAACTCCTATGTTAGTGGCTGGGATAGGTTGTGGGAAAAGCATGTGTAAGCATTGGGCCTGAACTCCCGTGTATCTGAGTTGAATACAGCGATTTCCAACATCCTTCTTCAATAGGAGTGTAGCTAGGTTCCAACTCCCATGTCCGAGTGGGTAGCAGACATCTGCCTCCCATGCATACACTCTTCTGAGAGTTGAGCTCATGGCCTGTAACCCTACATCCTGCCTGCGCTACCTTTCGCTTCCAAAAGGCCTAGGCTCGCTGCTTGACGCAAGTGTTGGGAGAGGTAACTGGAATCTCCCGGCACACAAGACGAGTGCCTCCAAGCTCAATCAGCGATTTCCAGTAATTCCTGGGGTAGACTGGTGCTACATACTAAGTTCCATACGTGAGAAGGTAGCTGAACGCCTTGTCCAAAACATCTTACTTCTGAGAGTTGAGCTCACCCTCAGTCCCTCACAGTTCCACACTGCCTGCAGAGTGAGTTTCCACGTCTTCACCAGAGACGTTTGCCAGAGGCTTCTGAGACGCAAGTTAACAATGCAGACCTGGAGGGTATCTCCAGGTGCAGTAGAGTGGTAATCTGGGAACCTCCTGACTCAGAATACTGCTACCTTCACACTGCCATAAGAATGCAGCTAGTTGAGAGCTGGCTTCTAGGCATGCTTCCCTGGAGTGAGAGGACAGGGCAGAACCCTCCCGCATCCTGCTGACTGTAGGGAGCTGCTAACTCCTATGTTAGTGGCGGAGAAGGTTGGGAAAAGCATGTGTAAGCATTGGGCCTGAACTCCCGTGTATCTGAGTTGAATACAGCGATTTCCAAAGCCTTCTTCAATCAGAGTGTAGGTAGTTTCCAACTCCCATGTCCGAGTGGGTAGCAGACATCTGCCTCCCATGCATACACACTTCTGAGAGTTGAGCTTATGGCCTGTAACCTCCATCCTGCCTGCGCTACCTTTCGCTTCCAAAAGGCCTAGGCTCGCTGCTGACGAAGTGTTGGGAGAGGTAACTGGAATCTCCCGGCACACAAGACTAGTGCCTCCAAGCTCAATCCAGCGATTTAGTAATTCCTGGGGTAGACTGGTGCTACATACTAAGTTCCATATGTGAGAAGGTAGCTGAACGCCTTGTCCAAAATCATCTTACTCTGAGAGTTGAGCTCACCCTCAGTCCCTCACAGTTCCACACTGCCTGCAGAGTGAGTTTCGCACGTCTTCACCAGAGACTTTGCCAGAGGCTCTGAGACGCAAGTTAACAATGCAGACCTGGAGGGTATCTCCAGGTGCAGTAGAGTGGTAATCTGGGAACCTCCTGACTCAGAATACTGCTACCTTCACACTGCCATAAGAATGCAGCTAGTTGAGAGCTGGCTTCAAGGCATGCTTCCCTGTGAGAGCTGAGGACAGGGCAGAACCCTCCCGCATCCTGCCTGACTGTAGACGTAGCTGCTAATCCTATGTTAGTGGCTGGAGGTTGTGGAAAAGCATGTGTAAGCATTGGGCCTGAACTCCGTGTATCTGAGTTGAATACAGCGATTTCCAAATCCTTCTTCAATCAGAGTGTAGCTAGGTTCCAACTCCCATGTCCGAGTGGGTAGCAGACATCTGCCTCCCATGCATACACACTTCTGAGAGTTGAGCTTATGGCCTGTAACCCTACCTCCTGCCTGCTACCTTTCGCTTCCAAAAGGCCTAGGCTCGCTGCTTGACGAAGTGTTGGGAGAGGTAACTGGAATCTCCCGGCACACAAGACGAGTGCCTCCAAGCTCAATCAGCGATTTCCAGTAATTCCTGGGGTAGACTGGTGCTACATACTAAGTTCCATATGTGAGAAGGTAGCTGAACGCCTTGTCCAAAATCATCTTACTTCTGAGAGTTGAGCTCACCCTCAGTCCCTCACAGTTCCACACTGCCTGCAGAGTGAGTTTCGCACGTCTTCACCAGAGACGTTTGCCAGAGGCTTCTGAGACGCAAGTTAACAATGCAGACCTGGAGGGTATCTCCAGGTGCAGTAGAGTGGTAATCTGGGAACCTCCTGTCTCAGAATACTGCTACCTTCACCCTGCCATAAGAATGCAGCTAGTTGACTGGCTTCAAGGCATGCTTCCCTGTGAGAGCTAAGGACAGGGCACAACCCTCCCGCATCCTGCTGACTGTAGAAGGAGCTGCTAACGTCCTCATGTTAGTGGCAGGGAAAGGTTGTGAGAAAAGCATGTGGAATCGTTGTGCCTGAACCCACGTGTATCTGAGTTGAATACAGCGATTTCCAAAGTCCTTTTCATCAGAGTGTAGCTAGGTTCCCACTCGCATGTCCGAGTGGGTAGCAGACATCTGCCTCCCATGCATACACTTCTGAGAGTTGAGCTTATGGCCTGTAACCCTACCTCCTGCCTGCAGCTACCTTTCGCTTCCAAAAGGCCTAGGCTCGCTGCTTCACCGAAGTGTTGGGAGAGGTAACTGGAATCTCCCGGCACACAAGACTAGTGCCTCCAAGCTCAATCCAGCGATTTCCAGTAATTCCTGGGGTAGACTGGTGCTACATACTAAGTTCCATATGTGAGAAGGTAGCTGAACGCCTTGTCCAAAATCATCTTACTGCTGAGAGTTGAGCTCACCCTCAGTCCCTCACAGTTCCACACTGCCTGCAGAGTGAGTTTCCACGTCTTCACCAGAGATTTGCCAGAGGCTCTGAGACGCAAGTTAACAATGCAGACCTGGAGGGTATCTCCAGGTGCAGTAGAGTGGTAATCTGGGAACCTCCTTACTCAGAATACTGCTACCTTCACACTGTCATAAGAATGCAGCTAGTTGAGAGCTGGCTTCAAGGCATGCTTCCCTGTGAGAGCTGGACAGGGCAGAACCCTCCCGCATCCTGCCTGACTGTAGACGTACCTGCTAACTCCTTATGTTAGTGGCTGGGATAGGTTGTGGGAAAAGCATGTGTAAGCATTGGGCCTGAACCCCGTGTATCTGAGTTGAATACAGCGATTTCCAATCCTTCTTCAATAGAGTGTAGCTAGGTTCCAACTCCCATGTCCGAGTGGGTAGCAGACATCTGCCTCCCATGCATACACACTTCTGAGAGTTGAGCTTATGGCCTGTAACCCTATCCTGCCTGCGCTACCTTTCGCTTCCAAAAGGCCTAGGCTCGCTGCTTGACGCAAGTGTTGGGAGAGGTAACTGGAATCTCCCGGCACACAAGACGAGTGCCTCCAAGCTCAATCAGCGATTTCCTAGTAATTCCTGGGGTAGACTGGTGCTACATACTAAGTTCCATACGTGAGAAGGTAGCTGAACGCCTTGTCCAAAACATCTTACTTCTGAGAGTTGAGCTCACCCTCAGTCCCTCACAGTTCCACACTGCCTGCAGAGTGAGTTTCCACGTCTTCACCAGAGACGTTTGCCAGAGGCTTCTGAGACGCAAGTTAACAATGCAGACCTGGAGGGTATCTCCAGGTGCAGTAGAGTGGTAATCTGGGAACCTCCTGTCTCAGAATACTGCTACCTTCACTGCCATAAGAATGCAGCTAGTTGAGAGCTGGCTTCTAGGCATGCTTCCCTGTGAGAGCTGAGGACAGGGCAGAACCCTCCCGCATCCTGCCTGACTGTAGGGTAGCTGCTAACTCCTATGTTAGTGGCTGGAGAGGGGGGAAAAGCATGTGTAAGCATTGGGCCTGAACCCCGTGTATCTGAGTTGAATACAGCGATTTCCAAAGTCCTTCTTCAATCAGAGTGTAGCTAGGTTCCAACCCATGTCCGAGTGGGTAGCAGACATCTGCCTCCCATGCATACACTTCTGAGAGTTGAGCTTATGGCCTGTAACCTCCATCCTGCCTGCAGCTACCTTTCGCTTCCAAAAGGCCTAGGCTCGCTGCTTGACGAAGTGTTGGGAGAGGTAACTGGAATCTCCCGGCACACAAGACTAGTGCCTCCAAGCTCAATCAGCGATTTCCAGTAATTCCTGGGGTAGACTGGTGCTACATACTAAGTTCCATATGTGAGAAGGTAGCTGAACGCCTTGTCCAAAATCATCTTACTTCTGAGAGTTGAGCTCACCCTCAGTCCCTCACAGTTCCACACTGCCTGCAGAGTGAGTTTCGCACGTCTTCACCAGAGACGTTTGCCAGAGGCTTCTGAGACGCAAGTTAACAATGCAGACCTGGAGGGTATCTCCAGGTGCAGTAGAGTGGTAATCTGGGAACCTCCTGACTCAGAATACTGCTACCTTCACACTGCCATAAGAATGCAGCTAGTTGAGAGCTGGCTTCAAGGCATGCTTCCCTGTGAGAGCTGAGGACAGGGCAGAACCCTCCCGCATCCTGCCTGACTGTAGACGTAGCTGCTAATCCTATGTTAGTGGCTGGGAAGGTTGTGGAAAAGCATGTGTAAGCATTGGCCTGAACTGTGTATCTGAGTTGAATACAGCGATTTCCAAATCCTTCTTCAATCAGAGTGTAGCTAGGTTCCAACTCCCATGTCCGAGTGGGTAGCAGACATCTGCCTCCCATGCATACACACTTCTGAGAGTTGAGCTTATGGCCTGTAACCCTAATCCTCCTGCCTGCTACCTTTCGCTTCCAAAAGGCCTAGGCTCGCTGCTTCACGAAGTGTTGGGAGAGGTAACTGGAATCTCCCGGCACACAAGACTAGTGCCTCCAAGCTCAATCCAGCGATTTCCAGTAATTCCTGGGGTAGACTGGTGCTACATACTAAGTTCCATATGTGAGAAGGTAGCTGAACGCCTTGTCCAAAATCATCTTACTTCTGAGAGTTGAGCTCACCCTCAGTCCCTCACAGTTCCACACTGCCTGCAGAGTGAGTTTCGCACGTCTTCACCAGAGACTTTGCCAGAGGCTTCTGAGACGCAAGTTAACAATGCAGACCTGGAGGGTATCTCCAGGTGCAGTAGAGTGGTAATCTGGGAACCTCCTGTCTCAGAATACTGCTACCTTCACCCTGCCATAAGAATGCAGCTAGTTGACAGCTGGCTTCAAGGCATGCTTCCCTGTGAGAGCTAAGGACAGGGCACAACCCTCCCGCATCCTGCTTGACTGTAGAAGGAGCTGCTAACGTCCTCATGTTAGTGGCAGGGAAAGGTTGTGAGAAAAGCATGTGGAATCGTTGTGCCTGAACCCACGTGTATCTGAGTTGAATACAGCGATTTCCAAAGTCCTTCTTCATCAGAGTGTAGCTAGGTTCCCACTCGAATGTCCGAGTGGGTAGCAGACATCTGCCTCCCATGTATACACACTTCTGAGAGTTGAGCTTATGGCCTGTAACCCTACCTCCTGCCTGCAGCTACCTTTCGCTTCCAAAAGGCCTAGGCTCGCTGCTTCACCAAAGTGTTGGGAGAGGTAACTGGAATCTAGCGGCACACAAGACTAGTGCCTCCAAGCTCAATCCAGCGATTTCCAGATATTCCTGGGGTAGACTGGTGCTACATACTAAGTTCCATATGTGAGAAGGTAGCTGAACGCCTTGTCCAAAATCATCTTACTGCTGAGAGTTGAGCTCACCCTCAGTCCCTCACAGTTCCACACTGCCTGCAGAGTGAGTTTCCCACGTCTTCACCAGAGACGTTTGCCAGAGGCTTCTGAGACGCAAGTTAACAATGCAGACCTGGAGGGTATCTCCAGGTGCAGTAGAGTGGTAATCTGGGAACCTCCTTACTCAGAATACTGCTACCTTCACACTGTCATAAGAATGCAGCTAGTTGAGAGCTGGCTTCTAGGCATGCTTCCCTGTGAGAGCTGAGGACAGGGCAGAACCCTCCCGCATCCTGCCTGACTGTAGACGTACCTGCTAACCTCCTTATGTTAGTGGCTGGGATAGGTTGTGGGAAAAGCATGTGTAAGCATTGGGCCTGAACTCCCGTGTATCTGAGTTGAATACAGCGATTTCCAACATCCTTCTTCAATAGGAGTGTAGCTAGGTTCCAACTCCCATGTCCGAGTGGGTAGCAGACATCTGCCTCCCATGCATACACACTTCTGAGAGTTGAGCTTATGGCCTGTAACCCTACATCCTGCCTGCCGCTACCTTTCGCTTCCAAAAGGCCTAGGCTCGCTGCTTGACGCAAGTGTTGGGAGAGGTAACTGGAATCTCCCGGCACACAAGACGAGTGCCTCCAAGCTCAATCAAGCGATTTCCTAGTAATTCCTGGGGTAGACTGGTGCTACATACTAAGTTCCATACGTGAGTAGGTAGCTGAACGCCTTGTCCAAAAACATCTTACTTCTGAGAGTTGAGCTCACCCTCAGTCCCTCACAGTTCCACACTGCCTGCAGAGTGAGTTTCACGTCTTCACCAGAGACGTTTGCCAGAGGCTCTGAGACGCCAACGTTAACAATGCAGACCTGGAGGGTATCTCCAGGTGCAGTAGAGTGGTAATCTGGGAACCTCCTGTCTCAGAATACTGCTACCTTCACACTGCCATAAGAATGCAGCTAGTTGAGAGCTGGCTTCAAGGCATGCTTCCCTGTGAGAGCTGAGGACAGGGCAGAACCCTCCCGCATCCTGCTGACTGTAGGGAGCTGCTAACTCCTATGTTAGTGGCTGAGAAGGTTGGGAAAAGCATGTGAAGCATTGGGCCTGAACCCGTGTATCTGAGTTGAATACAGCGATTTCCAAAGCCTTCTTCATCAGAGTGTAGCTAGGTTCCAACTCCATGTCGAGTGGGTAGCAGACATCTGCCTCCCATGCACACACTTCTGAGAGTTGAGCTTATGGCCTGTAACCTACAGCCTGCTGGCTACCTTTCGCTTCCAAAAGGCCTAGGCTCGCTGCTTCACGAAGTGTTGGGAGAGGTAACTGGAATCTCCCGGCACACAAGAGTGCCTCCAAGCTCAATCCAGCGATTTCCAGTAATTCCTGGGTAGACTGGTGCTACATACTAAGTTCCATACGTGAGAAGGTAGCTGAACGCCTTGTCCAAAATCATCTTACTTCTGAGAGTTGAGCTCACCCTCAGTCCCTCACAGTTCCACACTGCCTGCAGAGTGAGTTTCGCAGTCTTCACCAGAGACGTTTGCCAGAGGCTCTGAGACGCAAGTTAACAATGCAGACCTGGAGGGTATCTCCAGGTGCAGTAGAGTGGTAATCTGGGAACCTCCTACTCAGAATACTGCTACCTTCACACTGCCATAAGAATGCAGCTAGTTGAGAGCTGGCTTAGGCATGCTTCCCTGTGAGAGCTGAGGACAGGGCAGAACCCTCCCGCATCCTGCCTGACTGTAGACGTAGCTGCTAATCCTATGTTAGTGGCTGAGAGGTTGTGGAAAAGCATGTGTAAGCATTGGGCCTGAACTCCGTGTATCTGAGTTGAATACAGCGATTTCCAAATCCTTCTTCAATCAGAGTGTAGCTAGGTTCCAACTCCCATGTCCGAGTGGGTAGCAGACATCTGCCTCCCATGCATACACACTTCTGAGAGTTGAGCTTATGGCCTGTAACCCTACCTCCTGCCGTACCTTTCGCTTCCAAAAGGCCTAGGCTCGCTGCTTGACGAAGTGTTGGGAGAGGTAACTGGAATCTCCCGGCACACAAGACTAGTGCCTCCAAGCTCAATCAGCGATTTCCAGTAATTCCTGGGGTAGACTGGTGCTACATACTAAGTTCCATATGTGAGAAGGTAGCTGAACGCCTTGTCCAAAATCATCTTACTCTGAGAGTTGAGCTCACCCTCAGTCCCTCACAGTTCCACACTGCCTGCAGAGTGAGTTTCGCACGTCTTCACCAGAGACTTTTGCCAGAGGCTTCTGAGACGCAAGTTAACAATGCAGACCTGGAGGGTATCTCCAGGTGCAGTAGAGTGGTAATCTGGGAACCTCCTGTCTCAGAATACTGCTACCTTCACCTGCCATAAGAATGCAGCTAGTTGACAGCTGGCTTCAAGGCATGCTTCCCTGTGAGAGCTAAGGACAGGGCACAACCCTCCCGCATCCTGCTTGACTGTAGAAGGAGCTGCTAACGTCCTCATGTTAGTGGCAGGGAAAGGTTGTGAGAAAAGCATGTGGAATCGTTGTGCCTGAACCCACGTGTATCTGAGTTGAATACAGCGATTTCCAAAGTCCTTCTTCATCAGAGTGTAGCTAGGTTCCCACTCGCATGTCCGAGTGGGTAGCAGACATCTGCCTCCCATGCATACACTTCTGAGAGTTGAGCTTATGGCCTGTAACCCTACCTCCTGCCTGCAGCTACCTTTCGCTTCCAAAAGGCCTAGGCTCGCTGCTTCACCGAAGTGTTGGGAGAGGTAACTGGAATCTCCCGGCACACAAGACTAGTGCCTCCAAGCTCAATCCAGCGATTTCCCAGTAATTCCTGGGGTAGACTGGTGCTACATACTAAGTTCCATATGTGAGAAGGTAGCTGAACGCCTTGTCCAAAATCATCTTACTGCTGAGAGTTGAGCTCACCCTCAGTCCCTCACAGTTCCACACTGCCTGCAGAGTGAGTTTCCACGTCTTCACCAGAGACTTTTGCCAGAGGCTCTGAGACGCAAGTTAACAATGCAGACCTGGAGGGTATCTCCAGGTGCAGTAGAGTGGTAATCTGGGAACCTCCTTACTCAGAATACTGCTACCTTCACACTGTCATAAGAATGCAGCTAGTTGAGAGCTGGCTTCAAGGCATGCTTCCCTGTGAGAGCTGAGGACAGGGCAGAACCCTCCCGCATCCTGCCTGACTGTAGACGTACCTGCTAACTCCTATGTTAGTGGCTGGGATAGGTTGTGGGAAAAGCGTGTAAGCATTGGGCCTGAACTCCCGTGTATCTGAGTTGAATACAGCGATTTCCAAATCCTTCTTCAATAGGAGTGTAGCTAGGTTCCAACTCCCATGTCCGAGTGGGTAGCAGACATCTGCCTCCCATGCATACACACTTCTGAGAGTTGAGCTTATGGCCTGTAACCCTACATCCTGCCTGCGCTACCTTTCGCTTCCAAAAGGCCTAGGCTCGCTGCTTGACGAAGTGTTGGGAGAGGTAACTGGAATCCCGGCACACAAGACGAGTGCCTCCAAGCTCAATCAGCGATTTCCTAGTAATTCCTGGGGTAGACTGGTGCTACATACTAAGTTCCATAGTGAGAAGGTAGCTGAACGCCTTGTCCAAAATCATCTTACTTCTGAGAGTTGAGCTCACCCTCAGTCCCTCACAGTTCCACACTGCCTGCAGAGTGAGTTTCACGTCTTCACCAGAGACGTTTGCCAGAGGCTTCTGAGACGCAAGTTAACAATGCAGACCTGGAGGGTATCTCCAGGTGCAGTAGAGTGGTAATCTGGGAACCTCCTGTCTCAGAATACTGCTACCTTCACCCTGCCATAAGAATGCAGCTAGTTGAGAGCTGGCTTCAAGGCATGCTTCCCTGGAGAGCTGAGGACAGGGCAACCCTCCCGCATCCTGCTGACTGTAGGAGCTGCTAACTCCTATGTTAGTGGCAGAAGGTTGGGGAAAAGCATGTGAAGCGGGCCTGAACCCGTGTATCTGAGTTGAATACAGCGATTTCCAAAGCCTTCTTCAATCAGAGTGTAGCTAGGTTCCAACTCCATGTCCGAGTGGGTAGCAGACATCTGCCTCCCATGCATACACTTCTGAGAGTTGAGCTTATGGCCTGTAACCTCCATCCTGCCTGCAGCTACCTTTCGCTTCCAAAAGGCCTAGGCTCGCTGCTTCACGAAGTGTTGGGAGAGGTAACTGGAATCTCCCGGCACACAAGACTAGTGCCTCCAAGCTCAATCCAGCGATTTCCAGTAATTCCTGGGGTAGACTGGTGCTACATACTAAGTTCCATATGTGAGAAGGTAGCTGAACGCCTTGTCCAAAACATCTTACTTTGAGAGTTGAGCTCACCCTCAGTCCCTCACAGTTCCACACTGCCTGCAGAGTGAGTTTCGCACGTCTTCACCAGAGACGTTTGCCAGAGGCTCTGAGACGCAAGTTAACAATGCAGACCTGGAGGGTATCTCCAGGTGCAGTAGAGTGGTAATCTGGGAACCTCCTGACTCAGAATACTGCTACCTTCACACTGCCATAAGAATGCAGCTAGTTGAGAGCTGGCTTCTAGGCATGCTTCCCTGTGAGAGCTGAGGACAGGGCAGAACCCTCCCGCATCCTGCCTGACTGTAGAGCTGCTAATCCTATGTTAGTGGCTGGAAGGTTGTGGAAAAGCATGTGTAAGCATTGGGCCTGAACTCCCGTGTATCTGAGTTGAATACAGCGATTTCCAAGCCTTCTTCAATCAGAGTGTAGCTAGGTTCCAACTCCCATGTCCGAGTGGGTAGCAGACATCTGCCTCCCATGCATACACACTTCTGAGAGTTGAGCTTATGGCCTGTAACCCTACCTCCTGCCGGCTACCTTTCGCTTCCAAAAGGCCTAGGCTCGCTGCTTCACGAAGTGTTGGGAGAGGTAACTGGAATCTCCCGGCACACAAGACTAGTGCCTCCAAGCTCAATCAGCGATTTCCAGTAATTCCTGGGGTAGACTGGTGCTACATACTAAGTTCCATATGTGAGAAGGTAGCTGAACGCCTTGTCCAAAATCATCTTACTTCTGAGAGTTGAGCTCACCCTCAGTCCCTCACAGTTCCACACTGCCTGCAGAGTGAGTTTCGCACGTCTTCACCAGAGACGTTTGCCAGAGGCTCTGAGACGCAAGTTAACAATGCAGACCTGGAGGGTATCTCCAGGTGCAGTAGAGTGGTAATCTGGGAACCTCCTGTCTCAGAATACTGCTACCTTCACCCTGCCATAAGAATGCAGCTAGTTGACAGCTGGCTTCAAGGCATGCTTCCCTGTGAGAGCTAAGGACAGGGCACAACCCTCCCGCATCCTGCTTGACTGTAGAAGGAGCTGCTAACGTCCTCATGTTAGTGGCAGGGAAAGGTTGTGAGAAAAGCATGTGGAATCGTTGTGCCTGAACCCACGTGTATCTGAGTTGAATACAGCGATTTCCAAAGTCCTTCTTCATCAGAGTGTAGCTAGGTTCCCACTCGCATGTCCGAGTGGGTAGCAGACATCTGCCTCCCATGCATACCACTTCTGAGAGTTGAGCTTATGGCCTGTAACCCTACCTCCTGCCTGCAGCTACCTTTCGCTTCCAAAAGGCCTAGGCTCGCTGCTTCACCGAAGTGTTGGGAGAGGTAACTGGAAATCCCGGCACACAAGACTAGTGCCTCCAAGCTCAATCCAGCGATTTCCCAGTAATTCCTGGGGTAGACTGGTGCTACATACTAAGTTCCATATGTGAGAAGGTAGCTGAACGCCTTGTCCAAAATCATCTTACTGCTGAGAGTTGAGCTCACCCTCAGTCCCTCACAGTTCCACACTGCCTGCAGAGTGAGTTTCCCACGTCTTCACCAGAGACTTTTGCCAGAGGCCTCTGAGACGCAAGTTAACAATGCAGACCTGGAGGGTATCTCCAGGTGCAGTAGAGTGGTAATCTGGGAACCTCCTTCTCAGAATACTGCTACCTTCACACTGTCATAAGAATGCAGCTAGTGAGAGCTGGCTTCAAGGCATGCTTCCCTGTGAGAGCTGAGGACAGGGCAGAACCCTCCCGCATCCTGCTGACTGTAGGTAGCTGCTAAACCTCTAGTTAGTGGCAGGGAAAGGTTGTGGAAAAGCATGTGTAAGCATTGGGCCTGAACCCGTGTATCTGAGTTGAATACAGCGATTTCCAAAGCCTTCTTCATCAGAGTGTAGCTAGGTTCCAACTCCCATGTCCGAGTGGGTAGCAGACATCTGCCTCCCATGCATACACACTTCTGAGAGTTGAGCTTATGGCCTGTAACCCTCCTCCTGCCCTGACCTTTCGCTTCCAAAAGGCCTAGGCTCGCTGCTTCACGAAGTGTTGGGAGAGGTAACTGGAATCTCCCGGCACACAAGACTAGTGCCTCCAAGCTCAATCCAGCGATTTCCCAGTAATTCCTGGGGTAGACTGGTGCTACATACTAAGTTCTATATGTGAGAAGGTAGCTGAACGCCTTGTCCAAAATCATCTTACTCTGAGAGTTGAGCTCACCCTCAGTCCCTCACAGTTCCACACTGCCTGCAGAGTGAGTTTCGCACGTCTTCACCAGAGACTTTTGCCAGAGGCTCTGAGACGCAAGTTAACAATGCAGACCTGGAGGGTATCTCCAGGTGCAGTAGAGTGGTAATCTGGGAACCTCCTGTCTCAGAATACTGCTACCTTCACCTGCCATAAGAATGCAGCTAGTTGACAGCTGGCTTCAAGGCATGCTTCCCTGTGAGAGCTAAGGACAGGGCACAACCCTCCCGCATCCTGCTGACTGTAGAAGGAGCTGCTAACGTCCTCATGTTAGTGGCAGGGAAAGGTTGTGAGAAAGCATGTGGAATCGTTGTGCCTGAACCCACGTGTATCTGAGTTGAATACAGCGATTTCCAAAGTCCTTCTTCATCAGAGTGTAGCTAGGTTCCACTCCATGTCCGAGTGGGTAGCAGACATCTGCCTCCCATGCATACACTTCTGAGAGTTGAGCTTATGGCCTGTAACCCTACCTCCTGCCTGCAGCTACCTTTCGCTTCCAAAAGGCCTAGGCTCGCTGCTTCACCGAAGTGTTGGGAGAGGTAACTGGAATCTCCCGGCACACAAGACGAGTGCCTCCAAGCTCAATCCAGCGATTTTCCAGTAATTCCTGGGGTAGACTGGTGCTACATACTAAGTTCCATATGTGAGAAGGTAGCTGAACGCCTTGTCCAAAATCATCTTACTCTGAGAGTTGAGCTCACCCTCAGTCCCTCACAGTTCCACACTGCCTGCAGAGTGAGTTTCCACGTCTTCACCAGAGACTTTTGCCAGAGGCTCTGAGACGCAAGTTAACAATGCAGACCTGGAGGGTATCTCCAGGTGCAGTAGAGTGGTAATCTGGGAACCTCCTGTCTCAGAATACTGCTACCTTCACACTGTCATAAGAATGCAGCTAGTTGAGAGCTGGCTTCTAGGCATGCTTCCCTGTGAGAGCTGAGGACAGGGCAGAACCCTCCCGCATCCTGCCTGACTGTAGACGTACCTGCTAACTCCTCATGTTAGTGGCAGGGAAAGGTTGTGGGAAAAGCATGTGTAAGCATTGGGCCTGAACTCCCGTGTATCTGAGTTGAATACAGCGATTTCCAAATCCTTCTTCAATAGAGTGTAGCTAGGTTCCAACTCCCATGTCCGAGTGGGTAGCAGACATCTGCCTCCCATGCATACACACTTCTGAGAGTTGAGCTTATGGCCTGTAACCCTACTCCTGCCTGCAGCTACCTTTCGCTTCCAAAAGGCCTAGGCTCGCTGCTTCACGAAGTGTTGGGAGAGGTAACTGGAATCTCCCGGCACACAAGACTAGTGCCTCCAAGCTCAATCCAGCGATTTCCAGTAATTCCTGGGGTAGACTGGTGCTACATACTAAGTTCCATATGTGAGAAGGTAGCTGAACGCCTTGTCCAAAATCATCTTACTTCTGAGAGTTGAGCTCACCCTCAGTCCCTCACAGTTCCACACTGCCTGCAGAGTGAGTTTCCACGTCTTCACCAGAGACTTTTGCCAGAGGCTCTGAGACGCAAGTTAACAATGCAGACCTGGAGGGTATCTCCAGGTGCAGTAGAGTGGTAATCTGGGAACCTCCTCTCAGAATACTGCTACCTTCACACTGCCATAAGAATGCAGCTAGTTGAGAGCTGGCTTCTAGGCATGCTTCCCTGTGAGAGCTGAGGACAGGGCAGAACCCTCCCGCATCCTGCTGACTGTAGGGTACCTGCTAACTCCTCATGTTAGTGGCGGGAGGTTGGGAAAAGCATGTAAGCATTGGGCCTGAACTCCCGTGTATCTGAGTTGAATACAGCGATTTCCAAATCCTTCTTCATAGAGTGTAGCTAGGTTCCACTCCATGTCCGAGTGGGTAGCAGACATCTGCCTCCCATGCATACACACTTCTGAGAGTTGAGCTTATGGCCTGTAACCCTACATCCTGCCTGCGCTACCTTTCGCTTCCAAAAGGCCTAGGCTCGCTGCTTGACGAAGTGTTGGGAGAGGTAACTGGAATCTCCCGGCACACAAGACGAGTGCCTCCAAGCTCAATCCAGCGATTTCCCAGTAATTCCTGGGGTAGACTGGTGCTACATACTAAGTTCCATATGTGAGAAGGTAGCTGAACGCCTTGTCCAAAATCATCTTACTCTGAGAGTTGAGCTCACCCTCAGTCCCTCACAGTTCCACACTGCCTGCAGAGTGAGTTTCCACGTCTTCACCAGAGACTTTTGCCAGAGGCTCTGAGACGCAAGTTAACAATGCAGACCTGGAGGGTATCTCCAGGTGCAGTAGAGTGGTAATCTGGGAACCTCCTGTCTCAGAATACTGCTACCTTCACCTGCCATAAGAATGCAGCTAGTTGAGCTGGCTTCAAGGCATGCTTCCCTGTGAGAGCTAAGGACAGGGCAACCCTCCCGCATCCTGCTGACTGTAGAAGGAGCTGCTAACTCCTCATGTTAGTGGCAGGGAAGGTTGTGAGAAAAGCATGTGAAGTTGGCCTGAACCCCGTGTATCTGAGTTGAATACAGCGATTTCCAAATCCTTCTTCATCAGAGTGTAGCTAGGTTCCACTCCATGTCCGAGTGGGTAGCAGACATCTGCCTCCCATGCATACACACTTCTGAGAGTTGAGCTTATGGCCTGTAACCCTATCCTGCCTGCAGCTACCTTTCGCTTCCAAAAGGCCTAGGCTCGCTGCTTCACCGAAGTGTTGGGAGAGGTAACTGGAATCTCCCGGCACACAAGACTAGTGCCTCCAAGCTCAATCCAGCGATTTCCAGTAATTCCTGGGGTAGACTGGTGCTACATACTAAGTTCTCATATGTGAGAAGGTAGCTGAACGCATTGTCCAAAACTATCTACTTCTGAGAGTTGAGCTCACCCTCAGTCCCTCACAGTTTCCACATGCACTGCAGAGTGATGTTTCGCACGTCTTGCACCAGAGACTTTTGCCAGAGGCTATCGAGACGCAAGATTAACAATGCAGACCTGGAGGGTATCTCCAGGTGCAGTAGAGTGTAATCTGGGAAACCTCCTGGCTCAGAATACTGCTACCTTCACCCTGCCATAAGAATGCAGCTAGTTGACAGCTGGCTTCAAGGCATGCTTCCCTGTGAGAGCTAAGGACAGGGCACAACCCTCCCGCATCCTGCTTGACTGTAGAGGAGCTGCTAACGTCCTCATGTTAGTGGCAGGGAAAGGTTGTGAGAAAAGCATGTGGAATCGTTGTGCCTGAACCCACGTGTATCTGAGTTGAATACAGCGATTTCCAAATCCTTCTTCATCAGAGTGTAGCTAGGTTCCCACTCGCATGTCCGAGTGGGTAGCAGACTCTGCCTCCATGCATACCCACTTCTGAGAGTTGAGCTTATGGCCTGTAACCCATACCTCCTGCCTGCAGCTACCTTTCCGCTTCCAAAAGGCCTAGGCTCGCTGCTTCACCGAAAGTGTTGGGAGAGGGTAACTGGAATCTCCGGCACACAAGAACAGTGCCTCCAAGCTCAATCCAGCGATTTTCCCAGTAATTCCTGGGGTAGACATGGTGCTGACATACTTAGTTCCCTATGTGAGAAGGTTAGCTGCACGCCTCCCTGTCCAAAATCATCATTAACTGCATGAGACGTTGAGCTCACCCTCCAGTCCCTTCACACGTTTCCACAATGCCTGCATGACGCTGAGTTTCCACGTTCTTCACCAGAGACTTTTGCCAGAGGGCCATTCTGAGACGCAAGTTAACAATGCAGACCTGGCAGGGTATCTCCAGGTGCCGTTAGAGTGATAATCTGGGAACCTCCCTCCTGTCTCAGGACTCCACTGCTACCCTTGGCACCCTGTCATCAAGAATGCAGGCTAGTTGAGAGCTGGCTTCTAGGCATGCTTCCCTGTGAGAGCTGAGGACAGGGCAGAACCCTCCCGCATCCTGCCTGACTGTAGACGTACCTGCTAACTCCTGTTAGTGGGGGATAGGTTGTGGGAAAAGCATGTGTAAGCATTGGGCCTGAACTCCCGTGTATCTGAGTTGAATACAGCGATTTCCAAGTCCTTCTTCAATAGAGTGTAGCTAGGTTCCAACTCCCATGTCCGAGTGGGTAGCAGACATCTGCCTCCCATGCATACACACTTCTGAGAGTTGAGCTTATGGCCTGTCCTACCTCCTGCCTGCAGCTACCTTTCGCTTCCAAAAGGCCTAGGCTCGCTGCTTCACGAAGTGTTGGGAGAGGTAACTGGAATCTCCCGGCACACAAGACTAGTGCCTCCAAGCTCAATCAGCGATTTCCAGTAATTCCTGGGGTAGACTGGTGCTACATACTAAGTTCCATATGTGAGAAGGTAGCTGAACGCCTTGTCCAAAATCATCTTACTTCTGAGAGTTGAGCTCACCCTCAGTCCCTCACAGTTCCACACTGCCTGCAGAGTGAGTTTCGCACGTCTTCACCAGAGACGTTTGCCAGAGGCTCTGAGACGCAAGTTAACAATGCAGACCTGGAGGGTATCTCCAGGTGCAGTAGAGTGGTAATCTGGGAACCTCCTGTCTCAGAATACTGCTACCTTCACCTGCCATAAGAATGCAGCTAGTTGAGAGCTGGCTTCAAGGCATGCTTCCCTGTGAGAGCTGAGGACAGGGCAGAACCCTCCCGCATCCTGCCTGACTGTAGACGTAGCTGCTAACTCCTCATGTTAGTGGCTGGGAAGGTTGTGGAAAAGCATGTGTAAGCATGGGCCTGAACCCCGTGTATCTGAGTTGAATACAGCGATTTCCAAAGTCCTTCTTCATCAGAGTGTAGCTAGGTTCCACTCCATGTCCGAGTGGGTAGCAGACATCTGCCTCCCATGCATACACACTTCTGAGAGTTGAGCTTATGGCCTGTAACCCTACTCCTGCCTGCGCTACCTTTCGCTTCCAAAAGGCCTAGGCTCGCTGCTTGACGAAGTGTTGGGAGAGGTAACTGGAATCTCCCGGCACACAAGACGAGTGCCTCCAAGCTCAATCCAGCGATTTCCCAGTAATTCCTGGGGTAGACTGGTGCTACATACTAAGTTCCATATGTGAGAAGGTAGCTGAACGCCTTGTCCAAAATCATCTTACTCTGAGAGTTGAGCTCACCCTCAGTCCCTCACAGTTCCACACTGCCTGCAGAGTGAGTTTCGCACGTCTTCACCAGAGACTTTTGCCAGAGGCTCTGAGACGCAAGTTAACAATGCAGACCTGGAGGGTATCTCCAGGTGCAGTAGAGTGGTAATCTGGGAACCTCCTGTCTCAGAATACTGCTACCTTCACCTGCCATAAGAATGCAGCTAGTTGACAGCTGGCTTCAAGGCATGCTTCCCTGTGAGAGCTGAGGACAGGGCAACCCTCCCGCATCCTGCCTGACTGTAGAAGGAGCTGCTAACTCCTCATGTTAGTGGGGGAAGGTTGTGGAAAAGCATGTAAGTTGTGCCTGAACCCCGTGTATCTGAGTTGAATACAGCGATTTCCAAAGTCCTTCTTCATCAGAGTGTAGCTAGGTTCCACCCATGTCCGAGTGGGTAGCAGACATCTGCCTCCCATGCATACACACTTCTGAGAGTTGAGCTTATGGCCTGTAACCCTACCTCCTGCCTGCAGCTACCTTTCGCTTCCAAAAGGCCTAGGCTCGCTGCTTCACCGAAGTGTTGGGAGAGGTAACTGGAATCTCCCGGCACACAAGACTAGTGCCTCCAAGCTCAATCCAGCGATTTCCCAGTAATTCCTGGGGTAGACTGGTGCTACATACTAAGTTCCATATGTGAGAAGGTAGCTGAACGCCTTGTCCAAAATCATCTTACTGAGAGTTGAGCTCACCCTCAGTCCCTCACAGTTCCACACTGCCTGCAGAGTGAGTTTCGCACGTCTTCACCAGAGACGTTTGCCAGAGGTCTGAGACGCAAGTTAACAATGCAGACCTGGAGGGTATCTCCAGGTGCAGTAGAGTGGTAATCTGGGAACCTCCTGTCTCAGAATACTGCTACCTTCACACTGCCATAAGAATGCAGCTAGTTGAGAGCTGGCTTCAAGGCATGCTTCCCTGTGAGAGCTGAGGACAGGGCAGAACCCCCCGCATCCTGCTGACTGTAGACGAGCTGCTAACTCCTCATGTTAGTGGCGGGAAAGGTTGTGGAAAAGCATGTGAATCATTGGCCTGAACCCCGTGTATCTGAGTTGAATACAGCGATTTCCAAAGTCCTTCTTCATCAGAGTGTAGCTAGGTTCCACTCCATGTCCGAGTGGGTAGCAGACATCTGCCTCCCATGCATACACTTCTGAGAGTTGAGCTTATGGCCTGTAACCCTACTCCTGCCTGCCGCTACCTTTCGCTTCCAAAAGGCCTAGGCTCGCTGCTTACCAAGTGTTGGGAGAGGTAACTGGAATCTCCCGGCACACAAGACTAGTGCCTCCAAGCTCAATCCAGCGATTTCCCAGTAATTCCTGGGGTAGACTGGTGCTACATACTAAGTTCCATAGTGAGAAGGTAGCTGAACGCCTTGTCCAAAATCATCTTACTCTGAGAGTTGAGCTCACCCTCAGTCCCTCACAGTTCCACACTGCCTGCAGAGTGAGTTTCCACGTCTTCACCAGAGACTTTTGCCAGAGGCTCTGAGACGCAAGTTAACAATGCAGACCTGGAGGGTATCTCCAGGTGCAGTAGAGTGGTAATCTGGGAACCTCCTTACTCAGAATACTGCTACCTTCACACTGTCATAAGAATGCAGCTAGTTGAGAGCTGGCTTCTAGGCATGCTTCCCTGTGAGAGCTGAGGACAGGGCAGAACCCTCCCGCATCCTGCCTGACTGTAGACGAACCTGCTAACCTCCTTATGTTAGTGGCTGGGATAGGTTGTGGGAAAAGCATGTGTAAGCATTGGGCCTGAACTCCCGTGTATCTGAGTTGAATACAGCGATTTCCAACATCCTTCTTCAATAGGAGTGTAGCTAGGTTCCAACTCCCATGTCCGAGTGGGTAGCAGACATCTGCCTCCCATGCATACACACTTCTGAGAGTTGAGCTTATGGCCTGTAACCCTATCCTGCCTGCGCTACCTTTCGCTTCCAAAAGGCCTAGGCTCGCTGCTTGACAAGTGTTGGGAGAGGTAACTGGAATCTCCCGGCACACAAGACGAGTGCCTCCAAGCTCAATCAGCGATTTCCTAGTAATTCCTGGGGTAGACTGGTGCTACATACTAAGTTCCATACGTGAGAAGGTAGCTGAACGCCTTGTCCAAAACATCTTACTTCTGAGAGTTGAGCTCACCCTCAGTCCCTCACAGTTCCACACTGCCTGCAGAGTGAGTTTCACGTCTTCACCAGAGACGTTTGCCAGAGGCTTCTGAGACGCAAGTTAACAATGCAGACCTGGAGGGTATCTCCAGGTGCAGTAGAGTGGTAATCTGGGAACCTCCTGACTCAGAATACTGCTACCTTCACACTGCCATAAGAATGCAGCTAGTTGAGAGCTGGCTTCTAGGCATGCTTCCCTGGAGAGCTGAGGACAGGGCAGAACCCCCCGCATCCTGCCTGACTGTAGCGAGCTGCTAACATCCTATGTTAGTGGCTGAGAGAGGTTGGGAAAAGCATGTGTAAGCATTGGGCCTGAACCTGTGTATCTGAGTTGAATACAGCGATTTCCAAGCCTTCTTCAATCAGAGTGTAGCTAGGTTCCAACTCCATGTCCGAGTGGGTAGCAGACATCTGCCTCCCATGCATACACACTTCTGAGAGTTGAGCTTATGGCCTGTAACCTACATCCTGCCTGCGTACCTTTCGCTTCCAAAAGGCCTAGGCTCGCTGTTTGACGAAGTGTTGGGAGAGGTAACTGGAATCTCCCGGCACACAAGACGAGTGCCTCCAAGCTCAATCCAGCGATTTAGTATTCCTGGGTAGACTGGTGCTACATACTAAGTTCCATACGTGAGAAGGTAGCTGAACGCCTTGTCCAAAATCATCTTACTCTGAGAGTTGAGCTCACCCTCAGTCCCTCACAGTTCCACACTGCCTGCAGAGTGAGTTTCGCACGTCTTCACCAGAGACGTTTGCCAGAGGCTCTGAGACGCAAGTTAACAATGCAGACCTGGAGGGTATCTCCAGGTGCAGTAGAGTGGTAATCTGGGAACCTCCTGTCTCAGAATACTGCTACCTTCACACTGCCATAAGAATGCAGCTAGTTGAGAGCTGGCTTCAAGGCATGCTTCCCTGTGAGAGCTGAGGACAGGGCAACCCTCCCGCATCCTGCTGACTGTAGCGTGCTGCTAACTCTAGTAGTGGCTGGAAGGTTGGGAAAAGCATGTGTAAGTTGGCCTGAACTCCGTGTATCTGAGTTGAATACAGCGATTTCCAAAGTCCTTCTTCAATCAGAGTGTAGCTAGGTTCCAACTCCATGTCCGAGTGGGTAGCAGACATCTGCCTCCCATGCATACACACTTCTGAGAGTTGAGCTTATGGCCTGTAACTCCTCCTGCCTGCGCTACCTTTCGCTTCCAAAAGGCCTAGGCTCGCTGCTTGACGAAGTGTTGGGAGAGGTAACTGGAATCTCCCGGCACACAAGACTAGTGCCTCCAAGCTCAATCCAGCGATTTCCAGTAATTCCTGGGGTAGACTGGTGCTACATACTAAGTTCCATATGTGAGAAGGTAGCTGAACGCCTTGTCCAAAATCATCTTACTTCTGAGAGTTGAGCTCACCCTCAGTCCCTCACAGTTCCACACTGCCTGCAGAGTGAGTTTCGCACGTCTTCACCAGAGACTTTGCCAGAGGCTCTGAGACGCAAGTTAACAATGCAGACCTGGAGGGTATCTCCAGGTGCAGTAGAGTGGTAATCTGGGAACCTCCTGACTCAGAATACTGCTACCTTCACACTGCCATAAGAATGCAGCTAGTTGAGAGCTGGCTTCTAGGCATGCTTCCCTGTGAGAGCTGAGGACAGGGCAACCCTCCCGCATCCTGCCTGACTGTAGGTAGCTGCTAACTCCTATGTTAGTGGCTGGGAAGGTTTGGAAAAGCATGTGTAAGCATTGGGCCTGAACTCCGTGTATCTGAGTTGAATACAGCGATTTCCAAATCCTTCTTCAATCAGAGTGTAGCTAGGTTCCAACTCCCATGTCCGAGTGGGTAGCAGACATCTGCCTCCCATGCATACACACTTCTGAGAGTTGAGCTTATGGCCTGTAACCCTACATCCTGCCTGGCTACCTTTCGCTTAAAAGGCCTAGGCTCGCTGCTTGACGAAGTGTTGGGAGAGGTAACTGGAATCTCCCGGCACACAACGAGTGCCTCCAAGCTCAATCAGCGATTTCCTAGTAATTCCTGGGGTAGACTGGTGCTACATACTAAGTTCCATGTGAGAAGGTAGCTGAACGCCTTGTCCAAAATCATCTTACTTCTGAGAGTTGAGCTCACCCTCAGTCCCTCACAGTTCCACACTGCCTGCAGAGTGAGTTTCGCACGTCTTCACCAGAGACGTTTGCCAGAGGCTCTGAGACGCAAGTTAACAATGCAGACCTGGAGGGTATCTCCAGGTGCAGTAGAGTGGTAATCTGGGAACCTCCTGTCTCAGAATACTGCTACCTTCACCGCCATAAGAATGCAGCTAGTTGACAGCTGGCTTCAAGGCATGCTTCCCTGTGAGAGCTAAGGACAGGGCACAACCCTCCCGCATCCTGCTGACTGTAGAGGAGCTGCTAACTCCTCATGTTAGTGGCAGGGAAAGGTTGTGAGAAAAGCATGTGGAATCGTGGCCTGAACCCACGTGTATCTGAGTTGAATACAGCGATTTCCAAAGTCCTTCTTCATCAGAGTGTAGCTAGGTTCCCACTCCATGTCCGAGTGGGTAGCAGACATCTGCCTCCCATGCATACCACTTCTGAGAGTTGAGCTTATGGCCTGTAACCCTACTCCTGCCTGCAGCTACCTTTCGCTTCCAAAAGGCCTAGGCTCGCTGCTTCACGAAGTGTTGGGAGAGGTAACTGGAATCTCCCGGCACACAAGACTAGTGCCTCCAAGCTCAATCCAGCGATTTCCCAGTAATTCCTGGGGTAGACTGGTGCTACATACTAAGTTCCATATGTGAGAAGGTAGCTGAACGCCTTGTCCAAAATCATCTTACTCTGAGAGTTGAGCTCACCCTCAGTCCCTCACAGTTCCACACTGCCTGCAGAGTGAGTTTCCACGTCTTCACCAGAGACTTTGCCAGAGGCTCTGAGACGCAAGTTAACAATGCAGACCTGGAGGGTATCTCCAGGTGCAGTAGAGTGGTAATCTGGGAACCTCCTTCTCAGAATACTGCTACCTTCACACTGCCATAAGAATGCAGCTAGTTGAGAGCTGGCTTCTAGGCATGCTTCCCTGTGAGAGCTGAGGACAGGGCAGAACCCTCCCGCATCCTGCCTGACTGTAGACGTAGCTGCTAACTCCTATGTTAGTGGCTGGGAGGTTGTGGGAAAAGCATGTGTAAGCATTGGGCCTGAACTCCCGTGTATCTGAGTTGAATACAGCGATTTCCAAATCCTTCTTCAATAGGAGTGTAGCTAGGTTCCAACTCCCATGTCCGAGTGGGTAGCAGACATCTGCCTCCCATGCATACACACTTCTGAGAGTTGAGCTTATGGCCTGTAACCCATCCTCCTGCTGCCTTTCGCTTCCAAAAGGCCTAGGCTCGCTGCTTGACGAAGTGTTGGGAGAGGTAACTGGAATCTCCCGGCACACAAGACTAGTGCCTCCAAGCTCAATCAGCGATTTCCTAGTAATTCCTGGGGTAGACTGGTGCTACATACTAAGTTCCATACGTGAGAAGGTAGCTGAACGCCTTGTCCAAAACATCTTACTTCTGAGAGTTGAGCTCACCCTCAGTCCCTCACAGTTCCACACTGCCTGCAGAGTGAGTTTCGCACGTCTTCACCAGAGACGTTTGCCAGAGGCTTCTGAGACGCAAGTTAACAATGCAGACCTGGAGGGTATCTCCAGGTGCAGTAGAGTGGTAATCTGGGAACCTCCTGTCTCAGAATACTGCTACCTTCACCCTGCCATAAGAATGCAGCTAGTTGACAGCTGGCTTCAAGGCATGCTTCCCTGTGAGAGCTAAGGACAGGGCACAACCCTCCCGCATCCTGCTTGACTGTAGAAGGAGCTGCTAACGTCCTCATGTTAGTGGCAGGGAAAGGTTGTGAGAAAAGCATGTGGAATCGTTGTGCCTGAACCCACGTGTATCTGAGTTGAATACAGCGATTTCCAAAGTCCTTCTTCATCAGAGTGTAGCTAGGTTCCCACTCGCATGTCCGAGTGGGTAGCAGACATCTGCCTCCCATGCATACCCACTTCTGAGAGTTGAGCTTATGGCCTGTAACCCTACCTCCTGCCTGCAGCTACCTTTCGCTTCCAAAAGGCCTAGGCTCGCTGCTTCACCGAAGTGTTGGGAGAGGTAACTGGAATCTCCGGCACACAAGACTAGTGCCTCCAAGCTCAATCCAGCGATTTCCCAGTAATTCCTGGGGTAGACTGGTGCTACATACTAAGTTCCATATGTGAGAAGGTAGCTGAACGCCTTGTCCAAAATCATCTTACTGCTGAGAGTTGAGCTCACCCTCAGTCCCTCACAGTTCCACACTGCCTGCAGAGTGAGTTTCCCACGTCTTCACCAGAGACTTTGCCAGAGGCTCTGAGACGCAAGTTAACAATGCAGACCTGGGGGTATCTCCAGGTGCAGTAGAGTGGTAATCTGGGAACCTCCTACTCAGAATACTGCTACCTTCACACTGTCATAAGAATGCAGCTAGTTGAGAGCTGGCTTCTAGGCATGCTTCCCTGTGAGAGCTGAGGACAGGGCAGAACCCTCCCGCATCCTGCCTGACTGTAGCGTTGCTAACTCCTTATGAGTGGCTGGAAGGTTGGGGAAAAGCATGTAAGCATTGGGCCTGAACTGTGTATCTGAGTTGAATACAGCGATTTCCAATCCTCTTCAATAGAGTGTAGCTAGGTTCCAACTCCCATGTCCGAGGGGTAGCAGACATCTGCCTCCCATGCATACACACTTCTGAGAGTTGAGCTATGGCCTGTAACCTCATCCTGCCTGGTACCTTTCGCTTCCAAAAGGCCTAGGCTCGCTGCTTGAGAAGTGTTGGGAGAGGTAACTGGAATCTCCCGGCACACAAGACTAGTGCCTCCAAGCTCAATCCAGCGATTTCCTAGTAATTCCTGGGTAGACTGGTGCTACATACTAAGTTCCATACGTGAGAAGGTAGCTGAACTTGTCCAAAACATCTTACTTGAGAGTTGAGCTCACCCTCAGTCCCTCACAGTTCCACACTGCCTGCAGAGTGAGTTTCGCACGTCTTCCACAGAGACGTTTGCCAGAGGCTTCTGAGACGCAAGTTAACAATGCAGACCTGGAGGGTATCTCCAGGTGCAGTAGAGTGGTAATCTGGGAACCTCCTGTCTCAGAATACTGCTACCTTCACCCTGCCATAAGAATGCAGCTAGTTGACAGCTGGCTTCAAGGCATGCTTCCCTGTGAGAGCTAAGGACAGGGCAAACCCTCCCGCATCCTGCCTGACTGTAGAAGGAGCTGCTAACGTCCTCATGTTAGTGGCAGGGAAAGGTTGTGGAAAAAGCATGTGGAATCATTGTGCCTGAAACGTGTATCTGAGTTGAATACAGCGATTTCCAAAGTCCTTTTCAGAGTGTAGCTAGGTTCCACTCCATGCGAGTGGGTAGCAGACATCTGCCTCCCATGCATCACCACTTCTGAGAGTTGAGCTATGGCCTGTAACCCTACCTCCTGCCTGGCTACCTTTCGCTTCCAAAAGGCCTAGGCTCGCTGCTTCACGAAGTGTGGGAGAGGTAACTGGAATCCGGCACACAAGACTAGTGCCTCCAAGCTCAATCCAGCGATTTCCCAGTAATTCTGGGGTAGACTGGTGCTACATACTAAGTTCCATAGTGAGAAGGTAGCTGAACGCCTTGTCCAAAATCATCTTACTTCTGAGAGTTGAGCTCACCCTCAGTCCCTCACAGTTCCACACTGCCTGCAGAGTGAGTTTCGCACGTCTTCACCAGAGACTTTTGCCAGAGGCTCTGAGACGCAAGTTAACAATGCAGACCTGGAGGGTATCCAGGTGCAGTAGAGTGGTAATCTGGGAACCTCCTGACTCAGAATACTGCTACCTTCACACTGTCATAAGAATGCAGCTAGTTGAGAGCTGGCTTCTAGGCATGCTTCCCTGTGAGAGCTGAGGACAGGGCAGAACCCTCCCGCATCCTGCCTGACTGTAGACGTACTGCTAACCTCCTTATGTTAGTGGCTGGATAGGTTGTGGAAAAGCATGTGTAAGCATTGGGCCTGAACTCCGTGTATCTGAGTTGAATACAGCGATTTCCAATCCTTCTTCAATAGGAGTGTAGCTAGGTTCCAACTCCCATGTCGAGGTAGCAGACATCTCTCCCATGCATACACACTTCTGAGAGTTGAGCTTATGGCCTGTAACCCTACATCCTGCTGGTACCTTTCGCTTCCAAAAGGCCTAGGCTCGCTGTGACGAAGTGTTGGGAGAGGTAACTGGAATCCCGGCACACAAGAGTGCCTCCAAGCTCAATCAGCGATTTCCTAGTAATTCCTGTAGACTGGTGCTACTACTAAGTTCCATACGTGAGAAGGTAGTGAACGCCTTGTCCAAAACATCTTACTTCTGAGAGTTGAGCTCACCCTCAGTCCCTCACAGTTCCACACTGCCTGCAGAGTGAGTTTCGCACGTCTTCACCAGAGACGTTTGCCAGAGGCTCTGAGACGCAAGTTAACAATGCAGACCTGGAGGGTATCTCCAGGTGCAGTAGAGTGGTAATCTGGGAACCTCCTGTACTCAGAATACTGCTACCTTCACCCTGCCTAAGAATGCAGCTAGTTGAGAGCTGGCTTCAAGGCATGCTTCCCTGTGAGAGCTGAGGACAGGGCAGAACCCTCCCGCATCCTGCTGACTGTAGGGAGCTGCTAACTCCTCATGTTAGTGGGGAGAAGGTTGTGAGAAAAGCATGTGAAGCATTGGCCTGAACCCGTGTATCTGAGTTGAATACAGCGATTTCCAAAGTCCTTCTTCATCAGAGTGTAGCTAGGTTCCACTCCATGTCCGAGTGGGTAGCAGACATCTGCCTCCCATGCATACACACTTCTGAGAGTTGAGCTTATGGCCTGTAACCCCTCCTGCCTGCGCTACCTTTCGCTTCCAAAAGGCCTAGGCTCGCTGCTTCACCGAAGTGTTGGGAGAGGTAACTGGAATCTCCCGGCACACAAGACTAGTGCCTCCAAGCTCAATCCAGCGATTTCCCAGTAATTCCTGGGGTAGACTGGTGCTACATACTAAGTTCCATATGTGAGAAGGTAGCTGAACGCCTTGTCCAAAATCATCTTACTCTGAGAGTTGAGCTCACCCTCAGTCCCTCACAGTTCCACACTGCCTGCAGAGTGAGTTTCCACGTCTTCACCAGAGACTTTGCCAGAGGCTCTGAGACGCAAGTTAACAATGCAGACCTGGAGGGTATCTCCAGGTGCAGTAGAGTGGTAATCTGGGAACCTCCTGACTCAGAATACTGCTACCTTCACACTGCCATAAGAATGCAGCTAGTTGAGAGCTGGCTTCTAGGCATGCTTCCCTGTGAGAGCTGAGGACAGGGCAGAACCCTCCCGCATCCTGCCTGACTGTAGACGTAGCTGCTAACTCCTATGTTAGTGGCGGAGGTTGTGGGAAAAGCATGTGTAAGCATTGGGCCTGAACTCCCGTGTATCTGAGTTGAATACAGCGATTTCCAAATCCTTCTTCAGGAGTGTAGCTAGGTTCCAACTCCCATGTCCGAGTGGGTAGCAGACATCTGCCTCCCATGCATACACACTTCTGAGAGTTGAGCTGGCCTGTCCTCCCTCCATCCTGCCTGGCTACCTTTCGCTTCCAAAAGGCCTAGGCTCGCTGCTTGACGAAGTGTTGGGAGAGGTAACTGGAATCTCCCGGCACACAAGACGAGTGCCTCCAAGCTCAATCAGCGATTTCCTAGTAATTCCTGGGGTAGACTGGTGCTACATACTAAGTTCCATACGTGAGAAGGTAGCTGCCTTGTCCAAAATCATTACTTCTGAGAGTTGAGCTCACCCTCAGTCCCTCACAGTTCCACACTGCCTGCAGAGTGAGTTTCGCACGTCTTCACCAGAGACGTTTGCCAGAGGCTCTGAGACGCAAGTTAACAATGCAGACCTGGAGGGTATCTCCAGGTGCAGTAGTAGAGTGGTAATCTGGGAACCTCCTGTCTCAGAATACTGCTACCTTCACTGCCATAAGAATGCAGCTAGTTGAGCTGGCTTAGGCATGCTTCCCTGTGAGAGCTGAGGACAGGGCAGAACCCTCCCGCATCCTGCTGACTGGTGCTGCTAACTCTATAGTGGCTGGAGAGGTTGGGAAAAGCATGTGGAAGCATTGGCCTGAACCCCGTGTATCTGAGTTGAATACAGCGATTTCCAAAGTCCTTCTTCATCAGAGTGTAGCTAGGTTCCCACTCCATGTCCGAGGGGTAGCAGACATCTGCCTCCCATGCATACACACTTCTGAGAGTTGAGCTTATGGCCTGTAACCCTCCTCCTGCTGCTACCTTTCGCTTCCAAAAGGCCTAGGCTCGCTGCTTCACCGAAGTGTTGGGAGAGGTAACTGGAATCTCCCGGCACACAAGACTAGTGCCTCCAAGCTCAATCCAGCGATTTCCCAGTAATTCCTGGGGTAGACTGGTGCTACATACTAAGTTCCATATGTGAGAAGGTAGCTGAACGCCTTGTCCAAAATCATCTTACTTCTGCTGAGAGTTGAGCTCACCCTCAGTCCCTCACAGTTCCACACTGCCTGCAGAGTGAGTTTCCACGTCTTCACCAGAGACTTTTGCCAGAGGCTCTGAGACGCAAGTTAACAATGCAGACCTGGAGGGTATCTCCAGGTGCAGTAGAGTGGTAATCTGGGAACCTCCTACTCAGAATACTGCTACCTTCACACTGTCATAAGAATGCAGCTAGTTGAGAGCTGGCTTCTAGGCATGCTTCCCTGTGAGAGCTGAGGACAGGGCAGAACCCTCCCGCATCCTGCTGACTGTAGGTAGCTGCTAACTTATGTAGTGGCTGGGAAGGTTGTGGGAAAAGCATGGTAAGCATTGGGCCTGAACTCCCGTGTATCTGAGTTGAATACAGCGATTTCCAAATCCTTCTTCAATAGAGTGTAGCTAGGTTCCAACTCCCATGTCCGAGGTAGCAGACATCTGCCTCCCATGCATACACACTTCTGAGAGTTGAGCTTATGGCCTGTAACCTACATCCTGCCTACCTTTCGCTTCCAAAAGGCCTAGGCTCGCTGCTTGACGAAGTGTTGGGAGAGGTAACTGGAATCTCCCGGCACACAGACGAGTGCCTCCAAGCTCAATCAGCGATTTCCTAGTAATTCCTGGGGTAGACTGGTGCTACATACTAAGTTCCATACGTGAGAAGGTAGCTGAACGCCTTGTCCAAAACATCTTACTTCTGAGAGTTGAGCTCACCCTCAGTCCCTCACAGTTCCACACTGCCTGCAGAGTGAGTTTCGCACGTCTTCACCAGAGACTTTTGCCAGAGGCTTCTGAGACGCAAGTTAACAATGCAGACCTGGAGGGTATCTCCAGGTGCAGTAGAGTGGTAATCTGGGAACCTCCTGTCTCAGAATACTGCTACCTTCCCTGCCATAAGAATGCAGCTAGTTGACAGCTGGCTTCAAGGCATGCTTCCCTGTGAGAGCTAAGGACAGGGCACAACCCTCCCGCATCCTGCTTGACTGTAGAAGGAGCTGCTAACGTCCTGCAATGATTTAGTGGCAGGGAAAGGTGGTGACGAAAAGCATGTGGAATCGTTGTGCTGAACCCACGTGTATCTGAGTTTGAATTACGCGATTTCCAAAGTCCTTCTTCATCAGAGTGTAGCTAGGTTCCCACTCGCATGTCCGAGTGGGTAGCAGACATCTGCCTCCCAGGCATACCCACTTCTGAGAGTTCAGCTTATGGCCTGTACCCTACCCTCCTGCCTGCAGCTACCTTTCGCTTCCAAAAAGGCCTAGGCTCGCTGCTTTCACCGAAGTGTTGGGAGAGGTAACTGGAATCTCCCGGCACACAAGGACTAGTGCCTCCAAGCTCAATCAGCCGAATTTCCCAGTAATTCCTGGGGTAGACTGGTGCTAACATACTAAGTTCCATATGTGAGAAGGTAGCTGAACGCCTTGTCCAAATCATCTTACTGCTGAGAGTTGAGCTCACCCCTCAGTCCCTCACAGTTCCACACTGCCTGCAGAGTGAGTTTCCACGTCTTCACCAGAGACTTTTGCCAGAGGCTCTGAGACGCAAGTTAACAATGCAGACCTGGAGGGTATCTCCAGGTGCAGTAGAGTGGTAATCTGGGAACCTCCTTACTCAGAATACTGCTACCTTCACCCTGCCATAAGAATGCAGCTAGTTGAGAGCTGGCTTCTAGGCATGCTTCCCTGTGAGAGCTGAGGACAGGGCAGAACCCTCCCGCATCCTGCCTGACTGTAGACGTACCTGCTAACTCCTTATGTTAGTGGCTGGGATAGGTTGGGAAAAGCATGTGTAAGCATTGGGCCTGAACCCGTGTATCTGAGTTGAATACAGCGATTTCCAACATCCTTCTTCAATAGGAGTGTAGCTAGGTTCCAACTCCCATGTCCGAGTGGGTAGCAGACATCTGCCTCCCATGCATACACACTTCTGAGAGTTGAGCTTATGGCCTGTAACCCTCCATCCTGCCTGGCTACCTTTCGCTTCCAAAAGGCCTAGGCTCGCTGCTTGACGAAGTGTTGGGAGAGGTAACTGGAATCTCCCGGCACACAAGACGAGTGCCTCCAAGCTCAATCAGCGATTTCCTAGTAATTCCTGGGGTAGACTGGTGCTACATACTAAGTTCCATACGTGAGAAGGTAGCTGAACGCCTTGTCCAAAACATCTTACTTCTGAGAGTTGAGCTCACCCTCAGTCCCCCACAGTTCCACACTGCCTGCAGAGTGAGTTTCGCACGTCTTCACCAGAGACGTTTGCCAGAGGCTCTGAGACGCAAGTTAACAATGCAGACCTGGAGGGTATCTCCAGGTGCAGTAGAGTGGTAATCTGGGAACCTCCTGTCTCAGAATACTGCTACCTTCACCCTGCCATAAGAATGCAGCTAGTTGACAGCTGGCTTCAAGGCATGCTTCCCTGTGAGAGCTAAGGACAGGGCACAACCCTCCCGCATCCTGCTTGACTGTAGAAGGAGCTGCTAACGTCCTCATGTTAGTGGCAGGGAAAGGTTGTGAGAAAAGCATGTGGAATCGTTGTGCCTGAACCCACGTGTATCTGAGTTGAATACAAGCGATTTCCAAAGTCCTTCTT
This sequence comes from Canis lupus familiaris, assembly GCF_011100685.1. NCBI lineage: Eukaryota > Metazoa > Chordata > Mammalia > Carnivora > Canidae > Canis > Canis lupus. The sequence goes on along the minus strand of NW_023331219.1, from coordinate 6,972 downwards.
CATCAGAGTGTAGCTAGGTTCCCACTCGCATGTCCGAGTGGGTAGCAGACATCTGCCCTCCATGCATACCCACTTCTGAGAGTTGAGCTTATGGCCTGTAACCCTACCTCCTGCCTGCAGCTACCTTTCGCTTCCAAAAGGCCTAGGCTCGCTGCTTCACCGAAGTGTTGGGAGAGGTAACTGGAATCTCCCGGCACACAAGACTAGTGCCTCCAAGCTCAATCCAGCGATTTCCCAGTAATTCCTGGGGTAGACTGGTGCTACATTCCTAAGTCCATATGTGAGAAGGTAGCTGAACGCCTTGTCCAAATCATCTTACTGCTGAGAGTAGAGCTCACCCTCAGTCACTCACAGTTCCCACTACTGCCTGCAGAGTGAGTTTCCCACGTCTTCACCAGAGACTTTTGCCAGAGGGCCTATGGAGACGCAAGTTAACAATGCAGACCTGGAGGGTATCTCCAGGTGCAGTAGAGTGGTAATCTGGGAACCTCCTTCTCAGAATACTGCTACCTTCACACTGTCATAAGAATGCAGCTAGTTGAGAGCTGGCTTCTAGGCATGCTTCCCTGTGAGAGCTGAGGACAGGGCAGAACCCTCCCGCATCCTGCCTGACTGTAGACGTACCTGCTAATCCTTATGTTAGTGGCTGGGATAGGTTGTGGGAAAAGCATGTGTAAGCATTGGGCCTGAACTCCCGTGTATCTGAGTTGAATACAGCGATTTCCAAATCCTTCTTCAGGAGTGTAGCTAGGTTCCAACTCCCATGTCCGAGTGGGTAGCAGACATCTGCCTCCCATGCATACACACTTCTGAGAGTTGAGCTTATGGCCTGTAACCCTCATCCTGCCTGGCTACCTTTCGCTTCCAAAAGGCCTAGGCTCGCTGCTTGACGCAAGTGTTGGGAGAGGTAACTGGAATCTCCCGGCACACAAGACGAGTGCCTCCAAGCTCAATCAAGCGATTTCCTCAGTAATTCCTGGGGTAGACTGGTTGCTACATACTAAGTTCCATATGTGAGTAAGGTAGTCTGAACGCCTTGTCCAAAACATCTTACTTCTGAGAGTTGAGCTCACCCTCAGTCCCTCACAGTTCCACACTGCCTGCAGAGTGAGTTTCGCACGTCTTCACCAGAGACGTTTGCCAGAGGCTTCTGAGACGCAAGTTAACAATGCAGACCTGGAGGGTATCTCCAGGTGCAGTAGAGTGGTAATCTGGGAACCTCCTGTCTCAGAATACTGCTACCTTCACCCTGCCATAAGAATGCAGCTAGTTGACAGCTGGCTTCAAGGCATGCTTCCCTGTGAGAGCTAAGGACAGGGCACAACCCTCCCGCATCCTGCTTGACTGTAGAAGGAGCTGCTAACGTCCTCATGTTAGTGGCAGGGAAAGGTTGTGAGAAAAGCATGTGGAATCGTTGTGCCTGAACCCACGTGTATCTGAGTTGAATACAGCGATTTCCAAAGTCCTTCTTCATCAGAGTGTAGCTAGGTTCCCACTCGCATGTCCGAGTGGGTAGCAGACATCTGCCTCCCATGCATACCCACTTCTGAGAGTTGAGCTTATGGCCTGTAACCCTACCTCCTGCCTGCAGCTACCTTTCGCTTCCAAAAGGCCTAGGCTCGCTGCTTCACCGAAGTGTTGGGAGAGGTAACTGGAATCTCCCGGCACACAAGACTAGTGCCTCCAAGCTCAATCCAGCGATTTCCCAGTAATTCCTGGGGTAGACTGGTGCTACATACTAAGTTCCATATGTGAGAAGGTAGCTGAACGCCTTGTCCAAAATCATCTTACTGCTGAGAGTTGAGCTCACCCTCAGTCCCTCACAGTTCCCACACTGCCTGCAGAGTGAGTCTTCCCACGTCTTCACCAGAGACTTTTGCCAGAGGCCTCTGAGACGCAAGTTAACAATGCAGACCTGGACGGTATCTCCAGGTGCCGGAGAGTGGTAATCTCGGAACCTCCTGTCTCAGAATACTGCTAACCTTCACAACTGTCTAAGAATGCAGCTAGTTGAGGAGCTGGCTTCTAGGCATGCTTCCCTTGAGAGCTGAGGACAGGGCAGAACCCTCCCCGAATCCTGCCTGACTGTCGACGTACCTGCTACCCTCCTTATGTTAGTGGCTAGTGATAGGTTTGGGAAAAGCATGTGTAAGCATTGGGCCTGAACTCCCGTGTATCTGAGTTGAATACGCGATTTCCAACATCCTTCTTCAATAGGAGTGTAGCTAGGTTCCAACTCCATGTCCGCCAGTGGGTAAGCAGACATCTTGCTCCCATGCATACACACTTCTGAGAGTTGAGCTATGGCCTTGTAACCCTACATCCTGCTAACGCTACTTTCGCTTCCAAAAGGGCCTAGGCTCGCTGCTTGACGCAAGTGTTGGAGAGGTAACTGAATCTCCCGGCACACAAGACGAGTGCCTCCAAGCTCAATCAAGCGATTCCTACTAATTCCTGGGGTAGACTGGTGCTACATACTAAGTTCCATATGTGAGTAAGGTAGTTGAACGCCTTGTCCAAAATCATCTTACTTCTGAGAGTTGAGCTCACCCTCAGTCCCTCACAGTTCCACACTGCCTGCAGAGTGAGTTTCGCACGTCTTCACCAGAGACGTTTGCCAGAGGCTTCTGAGACGCAAGTTAACAATTGCGACCTGGAGGGTATCTCCAGGTGCAGTAGAGTGGTAATCTGGGAACCTCCTGTCTCAGAATACTGCTACCTTCCCCCTGCCATAAGAATGCAGCTAGTTGACAGCTGGCTTCAAGGCATGCTTCCCTGTGAGAGCTAAGGACAGGGCACAACCTCACGCATCCTGCTTGACTGTAGACGGAGCTGCTAACGTCCTCATGTTAGTGGCAGGGAAGGTTGTGAGAAAAAGCATGTGAATCGTTGTGCCTGAACCACACGTGTATCTGAGTTGAATACAGCGATTTCCAAAGTCCGTTATCTTCATCAGAGTGTAGCTAGGTTCCCACTCGCATGTCCGAGTGGGTAGCAGACATCTGCCTCCCATGCATACCCACTTCTGAGAGTTGAGCTTATGGCCTGTAACCCTACCTCCTGCCTGCAGCTACCTTTCGCTTCCAAAAGGCCTAGGGCTCGCTGCTTCACCGAAGTGTTGGGAGAGGTAACTGGAATCTCCCGGCACACAAGACTAGTGCCTCCAAGCTCAATCCAGCGATTTCCCAGTAATTCCTGGGGTAGACTGGTGCTACATACTAAGTTCCATATGGAGAAGATAGCTGAAAGCCTTGTCCAAAATCATCTTACTGGAGAGTTGAGCTCACCCTCAGTCCCTCACAGTTCCACACTGCCTGCAGAGTGAGTTTCCACGTCTTCACCAGAGACTTTTGCCAGAGGCTCTGAGACGCAAGTTAACAATGCAGACCTGGAGGGTATCTCCAGGTGCAGTAGAGTGGTAATCTGGGAACCTCCTGTCTCAGAATACTGCTACCTTCACACTGCCATAAGAATGCAGCTAGTTGAGAGCTGGCTTCTAGGCATGCTTCCCTGGAGTGAGCTGAGGACAGGGCAGAACCCTCCCGCATCCTGCCTGACTGTAGACGTACCTGCTAACTCCATGTTAGTGGCTGGGAAGGTTGTGGGAAAAGCATGTGTAAGCATTGGGCCTGAACTCCGTGTATCTGAGTTGAATACAGCGATTTCCAAATCCTTCTTCAGAGTGTAGCTAGGTTCCAACTCCCATGTCCGAGGTAGCAGACATCTGCCTCCCATGCATACACACTTCTGAGAGTTGAGCTTATGGCCTGTAACCCCATCCGTCGTACCTTTCGCTTCCAAAAGGCCTAGGCTCGCTGCTTGACAGCAAGTGTTGGGAGAGGTAACTGGAATCTCCCGGCACACAAGACTAGTGCCTCCAAGCTCAATCAGCGATTTCCTAGTAATTCCTGGGGTAGACTGGTGCTACATACTAAGTTCCATACGTGAGAAGGTAGCTGAACGCCTTGTCCAAAACATCTTACTTCTGAGAGTTGAGCTCACCCTCAGTCCCTCACAGTTCCACACTGCCTGCAGAGTGAGTTTCGCACGTCTTCACCAGAGACGTTTGCCAGAGGCTGAGACGCAAGTTAACAATGCAGACCTGGAGGGTATCTCCAGGTGCAGTAGAGTGGTAATCTGGGAACCTCCTGTCTCAGAATACTGCTACCTTCACACTGCCATAAGAATGCAGCTAGTTGAGAGCTGGCTTCAAGGCATGCTTCCCTGTGAGAGCTGAGGACAGGGCAGAACCCTCCCGCATCCTGCCTGACTGTAGAGAGCTGCTAACTCCTATGTTAGTGGCTGGGAAAGGTTGGGAAAAGCATGTAAGCATTGGGCCTGAACCCGTGTATCTGAGTTGAATACAGCGATTTCCAAAGTCCTTTTCAATCAGAGTGTAGCTAGGTTCCAACTCCATGTCCGAGTGGGTAGCAGACATCTGCCTCCCATGCATACACCACTTCTGAGAGTTGAGCTTATGGCCTGTAACCCTCCTGCCTGCAGTACCTTTCGCTTCCAAAAGGCCTAGGCTCGCTGTGACGAAGTGTTGGGAGAGGTAACTGGAATCTCCCGGCACACAAGACTAGTGCCTCCAAGCTCAATCCAGCGATTTCCAGTAATTCCTGGGGTAGACTGGTGCTACATACTAAGTTCCATATGTGAGAAGGTAGCTGAACGCCTTGTCCAAAAATCTTACTCTGAGAGTTGAGCTCACCCTCAGTCCCTCACAGTTCCACACTGCCTGCAGAGTGAGTTTCGCACGTCTTCACCAGAGACTTTTGCCAGAGGCTTCTGAGACGCAAGTTAACAATGCAGACCTGGAGGGTATCTCCAGGTGCAGTAGAGTGGTAATCTGGAACCTCCTGACTCAGAATACTGCTACCTTCACACTGCCATAAGAATGCAGCTAGTTGAGAGCTGGCTTCTAGGCATGCTTCCCGGAGAGCTGAGGACAGGGCAGAACCCTCCCGCATCCTGCCTGACTGTAGGCGTAGCTGCTAACATCCTATGTTAGTGGCGAGAGAGGTTGTGGAAAAGCATGTGTAAGCATTGGGCCTGAACTCCGTGTATCTGAGTTGAATACAGCGATTTCCAAATGCCTTCTTCAATCAGAGTGTAGCTAGGTTCCAACTCCCATGTCCGATGGGTAGCAGACATCTGCCTCCCATGCATACACACTTCTGAGAGTTGAGCTATGGCCTGTACCCTACATCCTGCCTGCGTACCTTTCGCTTCAAAAGGCCTAGGCTCGCTGCTTGAAGTGTTGGGAGAGGTAACTGGAATCTCCCGGCACACAAGACTAGTGCCTCCAAGCTCAATCAGCGATTTCCTAGTAATTCCTGGGGTAGACTGGTGCTACATACTAAGTTCCATACGTGAGAAGGTAGCTGAACGCCTTGTCCAAAATCATCTTACTTCTGAGAGTTGAGCTCACCCTCAGTCCCTCACAGTTCCACACTGCCTGCAGAGTGAGTTTCGACGTCTTCACCAGAGACGTTTGCCAGAGGCTTCTGAGACGCAAGTTAACAATGCAGACCTGGAGGGTATCTCCAGGTGCAGTAGAGTGGTAATCTGGAACCTCCTGACTCAGAATACTGCTACCTTCACTGCCATAAGAATGCAGCTAGTTGAGAGCTGGCTTCTAGGCATGCTTCCCTGTGAGAGCTGAGGACAGGGCAGAACCCTCCCGCATCCTGCCTGACTGTAGGCGTAGCTGCTAAATCCTTAATGTTAGTGGCTGAGAGAGGTTGGGAAAAGCATGTGTAAGCATTGGGCCTGAACTCCGTGTATCTGAGTTGAATACAGCGATTTCCATCCTTCAATCAGAGTGTAGCTAGGTTCCAACTCCCATGTCCGAGTGGGTAGCAGACATCTCTCCCATGCATACACACTTCTGAGAGTTGAGCTTATGGCCTGTAACCCTACATCCCTGCTGGTACCTTTCGCTTCCAAAAGGCCTAGGCTCGCTGCTTGACGAAGTGTTGGGAGAGGTAATTGGAATCTCCCGGCACACAAGACTAGTGCCTCCAAGCTCAATCAGCGATTTCCTAGTAATTCCTGGGGGACTGGTGCTACATACTAAGTTCCATATGGAGAAGGTAGCTGAACGCCTTGTCCAAAAATCTTACTTCTGAGAGTTGAGCTCACCTCAGTCCCTCACAGTTCCACACTGCCTGCAGAGTGAGTTTCGCCACGTCTTCACCAGAGACGTTTGCCAGAGGCTCTGAGACGCAAGTTAACAATGCAGACCTGGAGGGTATCTCCAGGTGCAGTAGAGTGGTAATCTGGGAACCTCCTGACTCAGAATACTGCTACCTTCACACTGCCATAAGAATGCAGCTAGTTGAGAGCTGGCTTCTAGGCATGCTTCCCTGGAGAGCTGAGGACAGGGCAGAACCCTCCGCATCCTGCCTGACTGTAGCGTAGCTGCTAACATCCTAATGTTAGTGGCGAGAGAGTTGTGGGAAAAGCATGTAAGCATTGGGCCTGAACTCCTGTGTATCTGAGTTGAATACAGCGATTTCCAATGGCCTTCTTCAGAGTGTAGCTAGGTTCCAACTCCATGTCAGAGTGGTAGCAGACATCTGCCTCCCATGCATACAACTTCTGAGAGTTGAGCTTATGGCCTGTACCTCCCACAAGCCTGCTGGTACTTTCGCTTCTCAAACCTAGGCTCGCTGTTTGACGAAGTGTTGGGAGAGGTAATTGGAATCTCCCGGCACACAAGACGAGTGCCTCCAAGCTCAATCCAGCGATTTCCTAGTAATTCTGTGGTAGACTGGTGCGACATACTAAGTTCCATACGTGAGAAGGAAGCTGAACGCCTGTCCAAAAGCATCTTACTTCTGAGAGTTGAGCTCACCCTCAGTCACTCACAGTTCCACACTGCCTGCAGAGTGAGTTTCGCAGGTCTTCACCAGAGACTTTTGAGGCTTCTGAGACGCAAGTTAACAATGCAGACCTGGCGGGTAT
>NW_023331218.1:0-43635 GCF_011100685.1 Canis lupus familiaris | reverse complement strand
TGTATAGGTTCTTTAGAGATCTTGTATACTAGCACTCAACAGCAAAAAACAAACAATCCAATCATGAAGTGGCAAAAGACATGAACAGAAATCTCACAGAGGAAGACATAGACATGGCCAACAAGCACATGAGAAAATGCTCCGCATCACTGGCCATCAGGGAAATACAAATCAAAACCACAATGAGATACCACCTCACACCAGTGAGAATGGGGAACATTAACAAGGCAGGAAACCACAAATGTTGGAGAGGATGCGGAGAAAAGGGAACCCTCTTGCACTGTTGGTGGGAATGTGAACTGGTGCAGCCACTCTGGAAAACCGTGTGGAGGTTCCTCAAAGTTAAAAATAGACCTGCCCTACGACCCAGCAATTGCACTGTTGGGGATTTACCCCAAAGATACAAATGCAATGAAACGCCAGGACACCTGCACCCCGATGTTTATAGCAGCAATGGCCACGATAGCCAAACTGTGGAAGGAGCCTCGGTGTCCTTTGAACGATGAATGGATAAAGAAGATGTGGTCTAGGGATCCCTGGGTGGCACAGCAGTTTGGCGCCTGCCTTTGGCCCAGGGCGCGATCCTGGAAACACCGGGATCGAATCCCACATCAGGCTTCCCGGTGCATGGAGCCTGCTTCTCTCCCTCTGCCTATGTCTCTGCCTCTCTCCTCTCTCTCTGTGACTATCATAAATAAAAAAAAAAGTCTTATAAAAAAAAAAAGAAGATGTGGTCTATGTATACAATGGAATATTCCTCAGCCATTAGAAATGACGATACCCACCATTTGCTTCGACATGGATGGAACTGGAGGGTATTATGCTGAGTGAAATAAGTCAATCGGAGCAGGACAAACATTATATGGTTTCATTCATTTGGGGAATCTAAAAAATAGTGGAATGGAATAAAGGGGAAAGGAGAAAAATCGAGTGGGAAATATCAGAAAAGGAGACAAAACAAGAGAGACTCCTAACTCTGGGAAACGAACAAGTGGTGGTAGAAAGGGAGTTGGGTGTGGAATGGGGGTGACTGGGTGACCTGCACTGAGGGGGGCACTTGATGGGATGAGCACTGGGTGTTTTCAAATTGAACACCAATATATGTTTATATATGTTTATATATATGTTTTCAAATTGAACACCAATAAAATAATAAATTTTAAAAAAGAAAACATCCATCTATTGGGGCCCTGGCTGACTCAGTCACTAGAGGGTGGGATTCTGGATCTTTGGCTTGTAGGTTTGAGCCCCACCTGGGTGTAGAGATTACTGAAAAATTAAATCTTAAAAGAAAAAAATATACGTATATATGTAATATTTCCTATAACCTAGTATGATGGTGTGTGCTGTCATGTGGATGGATTTCATCTTCTGTTCTACACATTTTACAAGGAAAAATGTATGTGATGTTAATATTTATTAGTATTAATATACGTTTTGCTTAACATTAAAAAAAAAGCTTCTGCTTCTCTGGGAAGGGGCTTTCCTGTCCTGGTGGTACTTGCTGCCGGGCCTTAGCCCGGTTCCTTGTGGGGACCCCTCCCCCTTGGGTGCTTTTTTATTTCTTATTTTTTCCGGTCTTCCTACATTGATAAAAGCGCAAACTCTTCTCACTCTAGTATTCTAGCTGTTGTCTCTTTAAATATCAGGTTGAATTTGTAGGTATTCAGGATGATTTGAAAGTTATCTAGGTAAGTTGGTGGGGACAGGTGACTTGGGGACCCTATTCTTCCGCCATCTTTCCCCGCCTCAGTTTGTTATTTTCAATTTCAGTTTAATTATACTGAAATTGTTCATGGTGAACTTTGTGCCCGCTATTTTGTGTATTATATATAGACAGCTGAAGACTTAAGATAGATCTTGCACTACTAGTCTTACCTTGTCACTTGAAAATGACTAGACAGTATTTTTCCAAGTCATGCATCTTGGCCACTTTGGTATTTAGTTTTACCAGCAGTTTTTTTTCTTCTCTAATCTTTCCTAATTCAATTTTATTATTTGAGTACATTTTACACACATTGTTACATTAGCTTCAGGCGTATAACCTAGTGATCTGACAAGTTCATACATTATGCTTTGTTCACCAGAAACATAGCCCATCTGTCTTCATACATCACTATTACAATATCATTGATTATACTCCCTATGCTATGCCTTTCATTCTTGTGACTTATTCATTCCATTACTGAAAGCCTGTGTCTCCCACTTCCTTTCACCCATTTTATGCAACTCCTCACCCCTTTTCCCTCTGGCAACCATCAATTTGCTCTCTGTGTTTAGAACTCCTTATCAGTTTGATGAATCTCCTATAAAATTAACATGTTCTAAAAGTCATTTACAGATAAGCTCTTTGTCCTTTGCCAAGAGATGTCTATTGTAGTATTATAAAGCATGTTCCAAAATTTTAACCAGCAAATTCACAGCATCTGTTTCCTGTATGCTCCTATATGCTCTGTTTCTAGTATGCACTAGAATAAGAGAGGAAAATACTACCTTTATCCCTAAGTTCTTAGTTTTCTGCCTGACAATATGCAAGATTGATTGTGATAAATCAGGAGAGACTGGAGAGAAGGGAATCACCAAGAGGCTATTAGTTAGATGACTGAAGAAAATAGAGAAGAATACAGAAAAAGACTCAGCCCTGCACAGTCCATATCTCCCTGTCCTCCCAGGGCCAAGTTCTGGGATCATCTTCTGCTGTTACTCATTATCTCCAATTCTTCTACAGACTTTCTCATGGCTTTCTTTCCAAGTGACCCTATAGCCTAGTGCAGCTGTCTGTTTTAGTCACTTTGGGCTGCTACAAAAAAAAAATACCACAGACTTGGTGAATTATAAACAACAGACATTTATTTCTCATTGTTCTAGAGGGTTGAAAGTCCAAGATCAAGGCACCAGTGGACTCGGGTTCTGATGAGGGCCATCTTTTTGGTTCATCTTTTCTCCATGTCACACGGCAGAAGGGATAAGGGAGTTCTTGGTCTGTCCTTTAATAAAGGCCACTAAATCCCATTCATAGGAGCTTTATCTTCATGACCTATTACTTCCTAAAAGCCGCACCTCCTCGTACCATCACTTTGGGGATTAGTTTCAACATATGAATTTTGTGGGGATACAAACATTCAGACCATAGTACTCTCCTTGGAATTCATTTCTTTTTTTTTTTTTGTATTTATTTTTATTGGAGTTCGATTTGCCAACATACAGTACAACACCCAGTGCTCATCCCATCCAGTGCCCCCCCTCAGTGCCCGTCACCCAGTCACCCCATCCCCCACCCACCCCCCTTCAACTACCACCCTTGTTCTTTTCCTAGAGTTAGAAGTCGCTCATGTTTTGTCCCCCTCTCTGATTTTCTTATGTGCCACTTGTATTATCTGTTTATCTGCGTGCTTGTCCACCTCTCTATTCTAATCCCCATTTGAAATTACAGAGACGTTGCTTTGACATGGATGGAACTGGAGGGCATTATGCTGAGTGAAATAAGTCAATTGGAGAAGGATAATCATCATATGATTTCACTCATACGTGAAATATAAGAAAAGTGAAAGAGATTATAAGAGAAAGGAGGGGAACTGAGTGGGAAAAATTAGAGAGGGGAAACAAACCATGATAGACTGCTAACTCTGGGAACAAACAAAGGGTTGTGGAAGGGAAGGTAGGTGGTGGGATGGGGTAACTGGGTGACAGGCAATGAAGAGGGCACTTGATGGGATGAGCACGGGGTGTTATACTATCTGTTGGCATATTGATTTAAATTTAAAAAATGTAAAAAAATAAACTACAGAGATGACTCTGAAAATTGTTGCAGCATGTATGCCTTACAGGTACTGTTTTCATTGCAATGTCCCTGGCCCAACTGCCACTTTTGTATTGCTTTCAGATTGAGAACCCAGACCTGAGACTAAGGGATCAACTTCCCAGCGGGACATTTTGAGAAGATTCATTCTAGGGAACAACCATAGAAAGACTAACAGGAAACAGTACCTGGGACTCGGTACATGAAATTTGGGGATGGGAGGATCACTTACAGAGACATTCAGGACAAGGAGTCATACTGACAAAGAACAATTTCAGGGAGATCACTACCTATAAATGCAGTGCTTTCGAGGGGACGCTTCAGTCTATAGTCAGTTCTTGTTTGACAATAGGGAGTTCCTACAGGAGAAAAATATCTCCCTACATCTTGTACACATGTAGGGAGACTGACACCAAATTTCAAACCTGGTTATTCATCAGGCTTCTGTGCAGCAAAGAAGCTGTGGCAATGTAGTGAATGGGGAAAGTCCTTCTGTGACCATCCCACCTTCATTGGGCATCAGGGCATTCACACTGGAGAAAAACTATATATTTGTAAGGAATATGGAAAAGCCTTCATCCAGAGCTCATCTCTTACAAAGCAATCAAGATATCATGTAGGAGACAAACCCTTTAAATGTAGTGAATGTGACAAAGCTTTCAGCCAGAGCTCATCATTGACCACCCAGAGAATCCACATAGGAAAAAATCCCTATCAATGCAGTGAATGTGGGAAGGCCTTCGACAAAAGCACACTCCTGATTCGCCACACACGCTTCCACAGAGGGGAGAAGCCCTACAGTGCAATGAGTGTGGGAAGGCCCTCAGCCACAGCACATACCTAACGCAGCATCACAGGATACACACTGGAAAGAGACTCTATAAATGCAGTGAATGTGGGAAAGCCTTCACTGATACCTTGTTCTTTTCTAGACACCATCTTTTTCTCACACTGGAGAGAAACCCTATAGATTGATGAATGTGGAAAAAGCCTTAGTGGCCCCTCAGAGCTTATTCAGCATCAAAGAACATGCACAGGGGAGAAGCCCTATAAATGCACAAAATGTAGAAAAAGCTTTTAGTTAGAAATACATGCCTTATTGGACACCAGGGAATTCACACTAGAGGGAAACCCCACAAATGTAAAGAATGTGAGAAAGCCGTCAGCTAGAGCTCACACCTTATAAAATATCTAAGAGTGCACACTGGAGAGAAACTATAAATGCAAGGAATGTAAAAAAGCCTTCACCCAGTGGGCATCCCTATGCATCATCAGAAAATTCATAACACAAAAAAGCCCTATGAATATTATAATTCCTTTATTGAATCCTTGGCCTTTTTAAAGCACTAGAATGTTAATACTGGAGACAGAGTCTGTGAATGAATGGAGATGCTCAGTGGGACCACTGGATGTGAGGATTACTTCAGAGTAACTTCTAACATTCCTTCTCACCCTGAGATGTCATCGTAAGAAATGTTGGGGTCCTCCTCTTTGCCTAGGATTGTGTTGCATGGCGTGTGGATAGGACACTATTGCAAATCTCTCTCTCTCTCTCTCTCCCTGTAAGTTAGCATGAATTGATGAGTAACACTTGTTGGGGTTTAAATTCAAATATGGGCTTAAATTTAAATATTGAGTTAAAAGTATTATTTGAAACTTTAAATAAATACAGTAAGGAGTGATGAGCAGTGGGTATGATATGCAACTGATGAATTATTGAGCTCTATATCTGAATAATTATGTACTGTATGTTGGCTAATTGAATCTAAATAAAAAAATAAAGAAAATACAGTTGAGATTTTTCAGGGCATGATGGTCTGACCCATTATGTGTGTGTACTTTTGTTCCCTATAAAAATCCTACAGTGGAAGAAAAAAAAAAGTCCTACAGTGACTGCCACTTGACATTTCAAAATGTTTAGGCTGGGACAGATGAAGTGATATTAACAATGGGTAGAATTGTGCAATGTGGAAAAGTTCAGTAAAGAACACTGAGGACTCTGAAATGAGGGGGTTGGGGAAGCCATGGATTTGGAAGGTTATTTGGGGCCATCTAGTCTATGGCTTTTCAAATGTTTTGAAGTTACGTAACATTTATATATATGTTTGGTACATGGAAACTTGGTACATGGTAAAGTTTCAAATTTGTCAATATTAGGGTAGCAAATTAGAGGTTGCGGATTATAATACAGTTTGTTATTGTTGTTGTTTTTTTCCTATCTAAGTAATAGTGAAATAGGTCTAGCAACTTTCTCTTGTATTCCAAATTCATTATTTTAAAAAAGATTTTATTTATTCATGAGAGACACACACAGAGAGTCAGAGACACAGGCAGAGGGAGAAGAAGGCCCCCTGCAGGGAGCCCAATGCAGGGCTTGATCCCAGACCCACCATCATGACCTGAGCCAAAGGCAGAGCCATCCAGGCATCCTCAGACTTATTCTTATCAAGTTGAATACATAGAATTCAAATTCCACATGTATATTTTTGAAAATTACCTTTTGAATAAGTTCTTTTATGAATCACACGCATAAGTCAGTTTCCTCTTTTACTTGGTGTCCAAAGCAGTAAATGTTGTCTGTATCCCAATGTCAACCTGACACCTTTGTTGGCTATGGTTCTACTTTTCATTCTGAATTTATGCTTCCCCTTGGCCTCCTGCTAGATTTTAGTTGTCAGAATTCTGTACCCTTCCTGATACCCTAAAAGCCCAACTCCAAAGCCTGGTTAAGGGATTACCTTTTGGTCCCAGACAGTTGAGAGCAGAAAGTCAGGGAGCCACACCTGGAGGCTTGAGGGGATTGGCAGTGAAATCCAAATCCTTAACCTCCTTCTCTTCAAGTGGGTTTGACCTGTTGTAAAGAGTTTTTTTCACAGGGTCTGGGCATAGGTCACTGGCTTAGATGCTTTTACATATCCCTTTCCAGTATCAAGTTTGAGCAACTTTCCAGTAGTTATTGGGCTGGCCATTAGCAGAGCTAAGACTAGAACTAGGATGCATGCTGCCCAAGATAGAGTTCCTTCCATCATACTAGGCTGACAAGAAATTCCTGGAAGTCTCCTGGGACCTCTAGAGTGGAAGAGGTAGTAGAGCCTGGAAAATGGAAACTTAATAGCCCAATGATTCTGTTCATGCACTGATCAGAATATGTGTACAGGGCAACTAAAGGAAGCGGACCTAGACTCTGCTCTGTAGTGTTCTCTGTAAACTTGCTCCAAGAAATAAATCGAGTGCTGTTAGAAACAGTGGTGACAGATTTGATGAGACCTGAAAGTCCTGAAAATATTGAGAAGGCCAAGTCAGAGAAATGCTCCATAGTACTGCCAGTGTGCCTCTGCTTCTGTCCTCTGAATAGGCTGAGCTGTGAGCAGTTACAATGAGTGTCAAGTCATGAAGAAAGAAATAGAGTTACACAGTGGCCAAGTGATCTATTCATGGTCAAATTGTCGGGCCCAGAATAGAAATGAAGCCTCCAGATTCCCAAATTCTGGACATGTAACTACACCATTTATTTCTCTTGTTGCAGTTTTACTTGTCTCCTATCCATAAAGATTTTCTCCCAAGGAAACCAGCAAAGTGACCCCATATATATATATAGTTCAGTGGACCTCAAACACTTTGATCTCATGACCTTTTAGACTCTTAAGGATTATTGAAGAGGTACCTTTGGGGTTATGTATTATGTCCATCAATATTTAGTGTATTCAGACTTGAGATGAAGACACTTTTGAAGTTTTTACTTATTAATTTAATCAAAATAACTATGTAAGGATAAAAAATTTCTGAAAAATTCAAAACCAAAAAGTTTAGAGAAAGAGTGGTATTATTTTACATTTTTGCAAATCTCTTATATTAAAGAGGCTTCATAGAGGACAACTGAACTCTATTAACTGTTTCTGCATTTAAATGTTTGAGATGTGTTATTTTGGTCGATATACATGAGGAAAATTGGGCCTTATACAGACATATCATTGGAAAAGGGAGAGGTATTTTAATAGCCTTACATTTTTTAAAATTGAATTTAAAGACAATTTAAAAGACAGTAAACAGATGCAGCCAAACGCTGGGACACCTGCACCCCGATGTTTATAGCAGCAGTGTCCACAATAGCCAAACTGTGGAAGGAGCCTCGGTGTCCATCAAAAGATGAATGGATAAATAAGATGTGGTCTATATATACAATGGAGTATTACTCAGCTATTGGAAACGACAAATACCCACCATTTGCTTCGACGTGGATGGAACTGGAGGGTATTATGCTGAGTGAAATAAGTCAATCGGAGAAGGACAATCATTATATGGTCTCATTCATTTGGGGAATATAAAAAATAGTGAAAGGGAATAAAGGGGAGAGGATAAAAAATGAGTGGGAAATATCGGAAAGGGAGACAGAACATGAGAGACTCCTAACTCTGGGAAACGAACAAGGGGTGGTAGAAAGGGAGGTGGGCAGGGGATGGGGGTGACTGGGTGATGGGCACTGAGGGGGGCACTTGATGGGATGAGCAGTGGGTGTTATGCTATATGTTGGCAAATTGAACTCCAATAAAAAAAATAAATAATAAATAATAAATTTCAGGATGAGAAACAAAAAAAAGTTTTACAATAGAAAAAATAAAGTTCTACAAAAAAATAAATAAATAAAAGACAGTAAACATTTTCAGGCCAAATTTTCAAAGAGAAGTTATATCTGGGTAAAAAAAAACTTGGTATTGTGGTCACTTTTCTCTAGAGATGTCCATTAATTCTAGGAGAAGTGGTTGAGCGTTTTGAGATAATTGTGGACTTTTTAATTTGGAACTATATAAAATTCAACAAAGGGTAATTTCTTTTTGGGGGGGCTGAGGTCCCCTCTTTTTACTTTTTTATTATTTTTTTTAATTTATTTTTTATCGGTGTTCAATTTACTAACATACAGAATAACCCCCAGTGCCCGTCACCCATTCACCCCCCACCCCCCGCCCTCCTCCCCTTCTACCACCCCTAGTTCGTTTCCCAGAGTTAGGAGTCTTTACGTTCTGTCTCCCTTTCTGATATTTCCCACACATTTCTTTAACATTAGCTGCAAGGTGGAATCTGAAACTTTGTTTATTTTTTAATTGGAGTTCAATTTGCCAACATATAGCATATCACCCAGTGCTCATCCCTTCCAGTGTGTTGAAATTTTCATATATTGTTACACTAAATCCATTGGCCTATCTTGCGCTTTGTATCTTGTTGAAGTTTATTTGATATAAAATATATTAGGCACACAAAAGAGTGACTTGGCCATTCTATACATTACACAGTGCTCACCATGATGAGTGTAGTTATCATTTATCACTGTACAAGGTTATTACTATATTACTGACTATATTTTCTATGTCATACTTTTCATCTCCCCGACTTATTAATCTTATACCGGAAGTTTGTACCTCTTAGTCCCCTTCAACTATTATGCCCCTCTCCCACCCCTTCCCCTCTGGCAACCACCAGGTTGTTCTTTACATTGACCAGTCTGATTCTGTTTTGTTTGTTCATTTGCTTTGTTTTTTGGATCCCACATATAAGTGAAATAATATTGTATTTGCCTTTCTCTGTCTGACTTATTTCACTTAGCATCATATCCTCTAGGTTCATCCGGTTGTCACAAATGCCAAGATCTCCTTTCTTTTTAGGAGCTGAGTAATATAATGGAATATAATATATATTTATGACATTTCTTTATCCACTCGTCTATCAATGGACACTTAGGTGGCTCCCATATCTTGGCTGTTGTAAATAATGTTGTGATGAACATAGGTGTATCTGTCTTTTTGAAATAGTGTTCTCATTTTCTTTGGTTCAATACCCCGTAGTGGATTTACTGGAATTACTGGATTGTATGGTATTTCTACTTCTTTTATTTTCTTCTTCCACGTTTTAATTTAAATTCCAGTTAGTTAACATACAGAGTATTATTATTTTCAGGTGTGGGATTTAGTGACTCATCATGTACACACCACACCCAGTGCTCGTCACAAGTGCCCTCCTAAATACCCATCAGCCATTTAACCCATCCCCACACCAACCTCCCTTCTCCAGCAACCCTCAGTGTGTTATCTATAGTGAAGAGTCTGTTTTATGGTTTGCCTCTCTCTTTTTCTCTCACTATATTCATCCGTTTTATTTCTTTAATTCCACATATGAGTGAAATCATATGGTATTTGTCTTTCTCTGTGTGACTTACTTTACTTAGCATAATACACTCTAGCCCCATCCATGTTATTACAAATAGCAGGATTTCATTCTTTTTTTTTTAAATTTTTATTTATTTATGATAGTCACAGAGAGAGAGAGAGAGGCAGAGACATAGGCAGAGGGAGAAGCAGGCTCCATGCACCGGGAACCCGACGTGGGATTCGATCCCGGGTCTCCAGGATCGCGCCCTGGGCCAAAGGCAGGCGCCAAACCGCTGCGCCACCCAGGGATCCCTCATTCTTTTTTTAAATAATAAATTTATTTTTATTGGTGTTCAATTTGCCAACATACAGAATAACACCCAGTGCCGGGACACCTGCACCCCGATGTTTATAGCAGCAATGTCCACAATAGCCAAACTGTGGAAGGTGCCTCGGTGTCCATCGAAAGATTTCATTATTTTTATGGCTGAGTAACATTCCATCATTATTCCATTATATATATAATATATATAATATATATATTTTTTCACAACTTCCTTTTCTATTCACCCATCTGTCAGTAGACATTTGTGCTCTTTCTATAATTTGGCTATTGTTGACAATGCTGCTATGTATGTAGGATGAAGCCCAAAGCCAGCAGAAGAAAGGAAATAATAATGATAGATCAGAGCAGAAATAAATGGTATAGAAACAAACAAACAAAAAAAACCCCACAGTAGAAAAGATCAATGAAACCAGGAGCTAGTTCTTTGAAAAAATTAACAAAATTAATGTGTTATATGTATACAATTGAATATTCCTCAGCCATTAGAAACAACAAATACCCACCGTTTGCTTTGACGTGGATGGACCTGGAGGGTATTATGCTGAGTGAAATAAGTCAATCGGAGGACAATCATTATATGGTCTTATTCATGTGGGGAATATAAAACATAGTGAAAGGGAATAAAGGGGAAAGGAGAAAAGATGAGTGGGAAATAGCAGAAAGGGAGACAGAACATGAGAGACTCCTAACTCTGGGAAACGAACAAGGGGTGCTGGAAAGGGAGATGGGTGGGGGGTGGGGGTGACTGGGTGATGGGCACTGAGGGGGGTATTTGATGGGATAAGCACTGGGTGTTATGCTATATGTTGGTAAATTGAACTCCAATAAAAAAATTAATAAACCCAAGCCAGACTTACCAAAAAGAAAAGAGAAAGGATCCAAATAAATAAAATCATGAATGTGAGAGGAGAGATCACAACCAACACCACAGAAATACAATTATAAGAGAATATTATAAAAGATTATATGCACTGAGTGGGGCACTTGACGGGATGAGCACTGAGTGTTATGGTATATGTTGGCAAGCTGAACTCCAATAAAAAATAATTAAAAAATAAAAAGAAAGAAAGAAGACATACAGATGTACTATTACTGTTTACGTTTGTTTATGTTAATGTGGACCATTTGTTTAAAGTAGCATCTACCAGGATGCTCCACTGAAAAACTATTATTATTATTTTCCTCTGTGATACACATTTAGTGTGTTCGAGATTATATAAATATGAGAGATGGTTTTATAAAATAAAAGATTATATGCCAACAAATTGGGCAGTCTGGAAGAAATGTATAAATTCCTAGAAACATAAAGTATAAAACTGAAACAGAAGGGAACAGAAAACTTGAATAGACCAACAACCACCAAAGAAAATGAATCAGTAATCAAAAATCCCCCAACAAACAAAAGTCCAGGGCCAGATGGCTTTCCAGGGGAATTCTACCAAACAACTATTTTATTTTGTTTATCTATTCATGAGAGACGCACAGAGAGAGGCAGAGACACAGGCAGAGGGAGAAGCAGGCTCCATGCAGGGAGCCCGATGCGGGACTCGATCCTGGGACCCCAGGATCATGCCCTAGGCCAAAGTCAGGTGCTAAACTGCTGAGCCACCCAGGGATCCCTCTACCAAACATTTAAAGAAGAGTTAGTACCTATTCTTCTCAAAGTACTCCAAAAAATGGAAATGGAAGGAAAAGTTTCAAACTCATTCTATGTAGCCAGCATTACCTTGACTTCAAAACCAGACAAAGACCTCACTTAAAAGGAGAATTACAGGTCAATATCGCTGATGAACATGGATGCAGAAATTCTCAACAAGGCACTAGCCAATTAATCCAACAGTACATTAAAAGAATTGCTAATTCTCAACAAGGCACTAGCCAATTAATCCAACAGTACATTAAAAGAATTGCTTGGTATAAAAAATAGTGAAAGGGAATAAAGGGGAAAGGAGAAAAAATGAGTGGGAAATATCAGTGAGGGAGACAGAGCATGAGAGACACCTAACTCGGAAACGAACAAGGGGTGCTGGAAAGGGATGTGGTCAGAGGGCTGGGGTGACTGGGTGACGGGCACTGAGGGGGGCACTTGACGGGATGAGCACTGGGTCTTATGCCACATGTTGGCAAATTGAACATATATATATATATATATATATATATATATATATATATATATTAGAAGAAAACACTAAAGACTCCACCAAAAATCTATGAGGAGTAAGAAATGAATTCAGTCAAGTTGCAGGATATAAGATTGATACATAGACGTCTGTTGCATTTCTATACGCTAACAAAGAAGAAAGAGGAAGAGACATCAAGAAAAACAGACCTATTTACAGATGCAGCAAAAATCATGATATGTAGGAACAAATTTAACCAGGGAGGTGAAAGACGTAATACTCTGAAAACTATGTAAGACATTGATGGAAGGAACTGAAGATGACACAAATGGGAAGACATATAATGCTCATGGATTGTGAGAATTAATTAATTAATATTGTTAAAATGTCCACATGACCTAAAATGATGTACAGATTCCATGCAATCCCTATCAAATCAACAATGGTATTTCCCACTGAACTAGAACTAGAATCCTAAAATTTGTATACAATAAAAAAAAATACAATCAAAATTTGTGTACAATCAGGATCAGGGATTCCTGAGTGGCTCAGTGGTTGAGTGACTGCCTTGGGCTCAGGGCATGATCCTTGGGTCCTGAGATGGAGCCCCGTGTCCGGTTCCCCACAGGAAGCCTGCCTCTCCCTCTGCCTATGTCTCTGCCTCTCTCTGTGTGTCTCTCATGAATAAATGGATTTTAAAAATCAATTTAAAAAAATAATAAAGAAAGACCCTGAGTAGTCACAGCAATCTTGAGAAAGAGGGACACAGCCAGAGGTATCACAATCCCGGGTTTCAAGCTGTACAACAAGCTATAGTAATCAAAACTGTGGTCCCGGCACAGAACTAGACACATGGGCTGCTGCAACAGAACAAAGAGCCTAGAAATAAGCCCACGCTTACTTATACGGCAAATCACTCTATGACAAAGGAGGCAAGGATATACAATAGAGAAAAGACCATCTCTTCAACAAAGGTGCTGAGAAAACTGGACAGAAACATGTAGAATGAAACTGGACCACCTTCTTACACCATACACAAAAATAAACCCAAAGCAGATTATAGACTAAATGTGAGGCCTGAAACTATAAAACACCTAAGAGAACACATGGGCCTAAATCTCTTGGACGTCGGCCTTAGGAACATATTTATGTCTCCCCAGGCAAGGGAAACTAAGGCAAAAATAAACTATTGGGACTAAAAGTAATTTCTTAATATTGTTAAATATCCAATTAGTGATAAAGTTTCTTCAATTGTGTTAAAAACCCTTCAAAACCATTAAGCAACAGAAGCAACAGTAAAAAAAAAAAAATGTTAAGTTTGATTATTTGAATCAGAAACTAAATAAGTTCTTAGCTATGATTTGTTCAAATACACTTTCTGGTCCTCTGTCCCTTTCGGCGCCCTCTGGGGCCCCAATTAAACGTAGATTTTGCCTTCTGAGGCTGTCATTTATTTCCTTTAATCTATCCTCATGATCTTTTAATTGTTTGTCTCTTTTTTCCTCAGCTTCCTTCCTCGCCATCAACTTGTCTTCTACGTCACTCACTCGTTCTTCTACCACGGTTAACCCTCGTCGTTAGGACCTCCAGTTTGGATTGCACCTCATTGAATTGATTTTTAATTTCGGCCTGATTAGATCTCAATTCTGCAGTCATGAAGTCTCTTGATTCCTTGATGTTTTTTTCCAGAGCCACCAGTAGCTTTATAATTGTGCTTCCGAATTGGCTTTCTGACATCGAATTGTAATCCAAAGTCTGTAACTCTGTGGGAGGGACGACTATTTCTGATTATTTCTTTTGTGGTGAGTTCTTCCTTCTAGTCATTTTGTTCAGTGCAGAGCGGCTAAAAACAAGTTGTACGGGAAAAAGGAAGGAAAAAGGGGAACACAAACAAACAAAAACAAAGAACAAGGAGGGGTATACTCTGATTCTATATACTGTTAAGTCTCTCAAATTCCCCTGGAGCTTTCCAGCGCTCCTTGGGCAAGAAATTGCTCTTCCCCTGTCCTTGCAGCTGGTCTTCTGGGGGAGAGGCCTGCTGTGCTGATTCTCAGGTGTGTGCACCTGGGGGAGCTGCCCCGCCCCCTGCCAGGTGCACGGCTCAGTGGGATCTGTTGACCCTGTGAGGCCCTTGCTTCCTGGCGGCCCCGCTCAGTCCCAGGCACAAGGTGACACCAGAAGAAACAACCACAGTGGCAGCGGCCAGCTCCCCAGCCCTAAAGTCAGCTCCCGCAGTAACTACCGCAGTCTCCCAGTCTGCAGGGGCCTGGATGCTCCGGGGGCGGGGGTCGCGGACCTGCACAGCTCAGGGCCGCCTGGCGGCAGGAGTGTCCTTGCTGCCCTGTGTCCTCCCGGCCTCTGCCTGTCCCGGGGGGGAGTGACGGATCTTGGGCTGTGTTCCGCAGCGCCCTGGGCTCCGGGGCCTGCGTCGCTGGAATCACGCTCCCGGGCCGCGCAGCCCCCTCTGCAGAGTTGCCACCTGAGCTGATCCCGGGGCCGCGCAGCCCCCTCCGTGTGGAGCCGCCGATGGAGCCACCGCCTGAGCTGCTCCCGGGGCCCCGCCGGGCGTGCGCTCCAGCCCTTTAGGGAGCTCGGCCGCGGAGTGTGGCGCGCTCTCCCCAGGGGCGTGCTTCCTCTGTTAGTGACCCCGGGATCCTGGGGCCTCCACTGCCCCTCCTGGGATCCTGCCGGAGCTCCCTGTGAGCGCCTTTCCGTCGGGGAAGATTGGTAAAGTTCCTGCTTCTCTGGGTCTAGGCTTTCCTGTACTGGAGGTTCTTGCCACCTGGCCTTAGCCCAGCTCCTCAGGGCCCCTCCCCCTTGGATGCTCTTTTATTTCTTTATTTTGTTCCGCCTTCGTACCTTGATAGATGCGCGAACTCTTCTCACTGTAGCATTCCAGCTGTTCTCTCTTTAAATCTCAGGCCGAATTCGTAGGTTTTCAGGATGATTTGAAGGTTAGGTAAATTAGTGCGGACAGGTGACTTGGGGACCCTACTCCTCTGCCATCTTGCCTGCCCCCTATCAAACTATTTTCTTAATATTGTTAAATATCCAGTTAGTCATAACGTTTCTTCTTCAATTGTGTTAAAAACCCTTCAGAGCCATTAAGCAACAGGAAGCAACAGTAAAAAAAAAAATAAAGATTTTTGAAAAACAGTTTGATTATTTGAATCAGAAACCAAATAAGTACCATACACTGAGATGGGGACAGGTGTCTCTTAAGGCCCCTTTTAATCTATAGGATCTTTGTTCCCATTTTTCCTGTTTCTCCTTCTTTTCTTATTGTGCTAAAGTTGACATAACATTTGCCACCTTAATCATTCAGGAGTGTTTAGTACACCCACAAAGATGTGCAACCATCACAACTAATTAGCTTCAGAACATGTTCATCACTCCAGAAGGAAACCCTTACCCATTAAGCAGTCACTCTCTGGGCAGCCCGGGTGGCTCAGTGGTTAAACGCCACCTTCAGTCCAGGGTCTGATCCTGGAGACCCGGGATCGAGTCCCATATCACACTCCTGGCATGGAGCCTGCTTCTCCGTCATGCCTGTGTCTGTGTCTCTCTCTCTCCCTGTCTCTCATGAATAAATAAAACCTAAAAAAAAAAAGCAGTCACTCTCCATTCCCTCAATTCCCAGGATCTGGCAAACACGCATGTGTTTTGTGTCTCTGGCGAGTTGCCTATTCTGGATATTTCATATAAATGGAATCAAATAACATGTGGTCTTTTGCCTCTGGCATCGTTGGCTCCACATAGCGTCTTTAAAGTTTATCCATGTTGTAGCATATATCAGAACTTCCTTCCTTCTAATTGACGAAGTAATATTCCATTGTATGGGTATACCAAATTTCTTATCCATTCATCATTTGGTGGAAATTTGCACTTTTTCCATCTTTTGGCTGTTGTGAATAGTGCTTCTACAAAAATTCTTGTACATCCTTCGTTTAAATGCTTCTTTTCAGTTATTTTGGGTGTATATTTAGGAATGCAATTGATGAGTCCTATGGTAGTTGTATCTTTAATGGATTGGGGAATCACCAAATTGTTTTACATGGTGGCTGTCCGTTTTATAGCTCCACCAGCGATGCATGAGGGTTCCAATTTCTCCACATTTTTGCCAACACTTCTTATTTCCCTTCATATTTTTTAAAAGTTAGCATAAAGTGTTATATTAGTTTCAGGTGTACCATATAATCCTTCTGTAATTCTATACATTACTCTTTGCAATCGATGAGTGTACTCTTAATCCCCTTTATCTGTTTCACCTGTCTCCCTTCCCTGCCTCCCCTCTGGCAACGACCACTTTGCTCTCTGTATTTAAGAGTCTGCTTTCTCTCTCTCTTTTTTTCTCATTTTGTTAATCTGCTTTGTTTTTAAAATTCCACACATAAGTGAAATCATATGGTATCTGTCTTTATCTGACTTACCTCACTTAGCATTATACCCTCTAGATCCATCCACGTTGTTGCAGTGAGACCTTCCATAAAGGAGGAGGAAAGAGGCACGCCTGGGTGGCTCAGTAGTTGAGCATCTCCCTTAGGCTCAGGGCGTGATCCCAGGGGCCTGGGATGGAGTCCCGCATCGGGCTCCCCGAAGGGAGCCTGCTTCTCCCTCTGCCTATGTCTGTCTCTCTGTCTCTGTCTCTCTCATAAATTAATAAGATCTTTTCTAAAAAGATGGACGGAATACAAAAAAGAACCTGTCCGAGATGAAGAATTCAATACCTGGGATGCAGAGGAACGGACTGGCAATCTGGAAGACAGGGTAATGGAAAGCAACCAAGCTGAACAGCAGAAAGAAAAATGAAGAATAAAAACTGAGAGTGGGTGGAAGGAAGTCAGTGACATCATCAAGCAGAACCACATTTGTATTATAGGGATCCCAGAAGGAGAAGGGAAGAGTGCAGAAAATTTATTTCAAGATATTATTTTCCTTTTAAAAAAGTTACAGCATTCTTAGAGGGTGTGAAGTGATGTCTCATTGCAGTTTTGATTTTCGTTTCCTTAAGGACTAATGGTGTTGAGCATCTGTTCATCTGTGCTTGTTGGCTGTTTGTGGATCTTCTCCTCTTTGGAAAAATGTCTATGTTCAAGTCTTTTGTCCATTTTAAAGTGTGGTCGTCCTTTTGTTGTCGGGTCGTGAGAGTTCTTTTTGTATTCTAGATATTAGACCCTTGTCAGATACATGATTTGAAAATATTTCCTCCCATGCTACACGTTGTCTTTTCACTCTTGTGCAAGTGTCCCTTCATGCTAAAATTTTAATGAAGTCCAATGTATGTATTTTGTTTTCTTTCATTGCTTGTGCGTTTGGTGCTATATCTAAGAAACTATTGCCAAACCCAAGGTCATGAAGATTTACCCCCGTGTTTTCTTTCAAGATTTTATAGTTTTAGTGTTTATAGCTAAGTCTTTGGTCCGTTTTGAGTTGATTTTTGTGTCCGTTCTGACAGAAGGGCCTAGCTTCCTTCTTTTTGCATGTGCATCCCCACATGCAAAACTTCCCAGCACCACTTCTTGAAAAGACTGTCCTTTTCCCACCGGATGGTCTTGGCACCCTTGTTGAAGATCAAGGGCCATGTGTGTATGGGTTCATTTGCGTGCCCTCAATTCTACTCTGCTGGTCTAAATGTCTAGCCTTGTGACAATACCATACTGTCTTAGTTCCTGCAGCTTTGTAGTAAGTTTTGAAATCGGGAAATGTGAGTCTTCCAACTTTGCCTTTTATTCTCAAGTTTGTCCTGGTGTTGGGAGTCCTTTGCACTTCTACATGAATTTGAGGATCACTTTTTCTGCTTCTACAAGTAGAGCATTGGAATTTTGATAGGAATCACGCTGAGACGGTAGATAAATTGGGAGAGTGTTGAAACTTTAACAATAGGACACCTTCTGATCCATGAACACAATGTGTCTTTTCATTTATTTAGGCCTTCTTTGCCTTCTTTCAGCAATGTTTTGTAGTGTTCAGTGTAGAACCCTTGCATCTCCTCAGCTGAATTTATTTCTAAGTACTTTATTCGTCTCAATGCTTTTGTAAATGGAATTATTTTCTTAGTTTCCTTTTTTTGTTTAAAGTAGGCTCCACACCCAATGTGGGCTTGACCTCAGGCCCTGAGATCAAGAGTCAGATGCTTTACCAACTGAATCACGCAGCACCCCTCTTAGTTTCCTTTTAAGGATGTTTGCTGCTAGTATACTGATGGATACACAACTGGATTTTGTGTGGTGAGTTCAAATATTAGCTCTAATAGCTTTTGTAGTGGATTTCTTAGGATTTTTTACATATTTATTTTTTTATTGGTGTTCAGTTTGCCAACATATAGAATAACACTCAGTGCTAGCGGTGATAGAAAGGGAGGTGGGCAGGGACTGGGGGTGACTTGGTGACGAGCACAGGATTTTTTAATATATAACATTCTGGCATCTGCAAATAGTTTTCTTTCTTTTCCATATTTGGTGCGTCTTGTTTCTTTACCTTGACCGATTGCTCCGCCTAGAATGTTCAGTACAATGTTGAATAGAAGTGGCAGGAGTGAACATTTTGACTTGTCCGTGGTCTTAGGGGGATGCTTCAATTCTTTTACCATGGAATAGGATAGTAGCTGTGCGTTCTTCATAAATGCCCAATTTCAAGTTGAGGAAGTTCCCTTCTAATCCTAGTTTTCTGAATGCTTTTCATCCTGAGAGAGTACTGGATTTTGTCACATGCATTTTCTGCATCATTTTGTGGTAATCGTGTGGTTTGTTCCTTTCATTTTATTAATGTGGCATATCATGTTGATTTTCATACGTTAAGCCACCTTTACAATCGTGGGATAAATCCCACTTTGCCATGATGTATATTCCTTTTAGTTAAAATTCTTTTAATCAAGGAAACTGCTGGGTTTGGTTTGCCAGTGTACTTTTTATGTTTTTGCATTTGTAGTCGTAAGGTGTATTGGTCTGCACTTTTCTTGTGGTGTCTTAGTCTCACTTTGCTATCAGGGTAAAGTTGGCCTCATAGAATGATTTCAGAACTTGCCCCTCCCCCTTCTATTTTTTGGGAAGACTTTGAGAAGGATTTATAATTCTTCTTTTTAAAAAAATTTACATTCAATTAGCCAACATATAGTAGTACATCATTAGTATCAGAGTTAGAGTTCAATAATTCATCAGTTACCTATAACACCCAGTGTTCATCATATCACGTGCCCCCCTTCATGTCCATCACCTAATGACCCCACCCCCCACCTCCCCTCCCGTGACTCTGAATTTGTTTCCTAGAGTTAAGAGTCTCTCATGCTTTGTCTCCTTCTCTGTGTGTGTATAATGTGTGTGTGTGTGAGAGAGAGAGAGAGAGAGAGAGAGATAGAGACAGAGAGAGAGAGAGAGAGAGAGAACATAGGTCCTTATCCATTCATCTATCAATGGGCATCTTGGCTCTTTCCATAGTTTGGCTATTGTGACCATGGCTGCTATAGACAATGGGGTGAATGTGCCCCTTCAGATCATTCCGTTTGTACATTTGGGGTAAATACCTACTAGTGCAATTGCTGGGTCATAGGGTGGCTCTATTCCTAACTTCTTGAGGAACCTCCACACTGATTTCCAGAGCGGCTGCACCAGCTTGCATTCCCACCAACAGTAGGTATAATTCTTCAGGCATTTGGTAGAATTCACCAGCGAAGCCAACAGGTCCTGAGCTTTTCTTTGTTCTAAGTTCTTCTGGATGGATTCGCTCTCTTTACTTTTTTCATGGGTCAATGGAGAATTTCTATTTTCTCATGAGTCTGTTTTGTTACATTGTGTGTTTCTAGGAAATTGACCTTTTCACCGAACTTGCCTAAATTTTGGTGTACAATTGTTCATGGAATTTCCTTGCAATCTTTTTTTTTTATAAATCTCTGCAAGGCTGATAGTAATGTCCCCACTCTGATCTTAGTGGGAACATTTCTGAATTTAGTAATCTGACTCTTCTCTCCTTTCCTAGTATACTATTGCTTTTATTTCCTTATATTCTAAGGACATATCAGCTTCATAGGCTTCCATGTGTGTCTTTCCATATAATGCCACTTGTGCTAATGTGATGGTCCTACCACCTACCAAGTCCATTAATGCCAGCTGTACATGGAATGTCTGGAGAGAAAAAAACAAACCTTGGGTGATCGACAGAAACTTTGGGTTTCCTGTCAGGTGAAATGAGGCAGACTAGACTTCATAAGTCCCTTTATAAGTAGAGAACTCATATTCAATATTCCTTTTTTTAATGCAGGTATGGTCCTTACCACAGTGCTCATTAACCTTACCTTCGTAAATAGACACAGGATTTTGGGAAAAGCTTGACCGGTGTTTTCTGACCTCCACTTTCCTCACAGGGCCCTGGGCCCATGGGCTGACTTAGAACTGGACACTTGGTGGGGGACCAGAGTTTTCCACTAAAGCTGCTAACATCAGCTTTCTGCCTGCCAGTTCTCATTATGTTCTCCTTAGAGAAATCAAGTAATACCCCAGCCAGCTGCCCCTATATCTAGACCACAGAACACTACTATGTACTCTGTATACTATCTCTCTTGCCGCAGATTCTGGTCAGTCACAAGAGACTGGCCCACCAGGGCCTTGCAGTCCAGTATGGTAACGGTGCCTACCTTGCCCTGCATAGGCTTGTGCCACCACTGGGACTCTGCCTCTTGAGAATCCTGTTGTCTCCATTGATTGCCAGTCCCATGCTAGCATCTCTTGCTTCCAACAATGGTTTGCAGAGGAGAGTCGGCACTGGGCTTCTCAACGATGCCGGTGCCACTACTTCACCAGCACATTCCTTTTTTTGAGCAGGGATTTCTGAGCAGCCCTCCGACGAAACAGAGGCTGGAGGTAGGACATCTGATCTTACATTATATATCATATCTAAAAACCTACTCCCTTGGACCTTCTCACCTATTCTACCATTTTCTCTGCCTAGGAAGTTCTAGTATTTCCGTGTCATTTGCTGCAAACACTTGTCCACGCTTATATCACGTGTACAGGAGGCTGCTGAGTTGGCCCCTTTCAGGACATCAAACCCCGAGTCACAGCTCTGTGCCCCCATGTTAATAAGTTCTCCCCATACGGACTTATATTCTGTTCTCTCTCTTGGGGGTCCAGCATTCTCAAAATCCATTGCACATACATTGTCTCACTTCATGCAAGTACCTAAGAGCCAGGTCCTACAGTTTTCTTCTGAATACAAGGCATTTCCCATCCAAAGCGAACTTCCTTTTTTCTTTCTTTCTTTCTTTTTTTTTTTTTTTTTTTGGTGCTTTCTAACCTAGTCTCACCTACCCTTGTTATTATTCCAATGGTAATGGAGGTTAGCCGAGATTAATGTCGAATAAGTGAAGCAACATCTGTCCCAGCAGGTACCTTAGATGAAGTCTTTTCAGCGTCTCCGAGAACAAGGAAGCTACTCTCCAGTAGCAAGGGTCAGGGGGTTGCTAATGCCCAGGTGAGGTTTCAGGGGGTTCTGGGTATTCAGTATTTCCATGCTCATCACCTTAGTGTGTCTCGAGGTTCCACTATGTCTTTGTCAGATGCACACTTAAATATGGAGACCTGTCAATTCTGTGCATGCCGTCTCCATGCAGCTCTGCCAACCAACAGAGTCAGGACCCGATGTTCCACCCTCTGCCTTGTGACCGTAGGAGAGGAGGCCTCCTTAATCCACGAGGTTAGGGTGGGTGACAGGTTGGACTAGCCCATCAGACACACACACACACACACACACACACACACACGCACCCATGCTACAGAAACAGATTAGGGCGATCTTAGAACCCCCTAACAACTGCTCAGGCTGGAAGATATCTCAGAGTCCACACAGCCAGCCCCCCAATTCGGCTACACATCCCGAATGTGATCCTGGTTCACATGGGATCTTTGTGGAGGAGAAGAGATGCATGTCCTAGGCATGTCCGCCCTCTTCAGTGGATGCCTCAGGCATACATGACACTCCAAGAGGGAGAGGGTCCTCACCCTTCACGCCAAACCAAAGGACACCCGCAATTTCACAGGCATGGGGAAATCTGGGGTTCTGGTTTCACATGTAGGCCATCAAACCATGATACTGATAACGATTTCTTACTAAGAAGGCAAAGTAGTGCCTCACAGTCACCTTACAAATGAGAGAGTCTTCAACTGTATCTTAATTAATCTACTGACTCACAGTGCCAGGAGTGGATGATGGGTGGATGGCTGGATGGCTGGGTGGGTGGATGCATGATGGATGGATGGATGAGGTAGTGAAGAAAATATTAGAATGTAGAGCCAGATATGGCCATAGGGGAAGGCTGAAGTTGAGTGGTCTATTTGGCTCGGGAGACACGATGTTCATAGAAGAACTAGAGTGTATTGTTCCAGTGTGAAAGGTCCACAGACAGCATGAGATGGTGTGTTTCCAAGTACATTCCAGGACCATGAGGATGTCATGTGGATTAGCCCAAGCAGAACGCCTCAGGAGTCATTGGCATCTCTCAGGCAGCATCCAAAGAAGTTGCCTTTGGGCCTGAAGCTTACACAATTTGGAAGGCCCTCTTCTAAACTTATGCAAAATGAACATGAAAGCGAATATTGATTTAGGATGTGAAGAAAATTCATAATGAACTTTTAAAAATGATGACTAAATCACTGAAATTCCAATATAGCATGTACACACACACAGGTGTGTGTGTGCATGGATTAAGACACAACTGTGTAGTTGTACAATCTAAAGTGTGAAGAAGCACAAGTTCAAAGTGAAAGATACAACGTTTTATTGGGAATCAAAACAGCTAACTCTTGCAAATTTTACACACATATTCACACAAATCACATGGCCGTGTGAACATATAACATAGGCCCGTGAGTGACAGCTGAGTCCCTCTAAGAATAGAAATGCACTCGGGTTCATGTCAGACCAATAGTGCTCATTTCCACATCACATTTTAAAAGCAAACTAGCTTTTCTAACATTTTTTTCCTCAAAAAACCTTACTTTCCTAAAGTTACTATCCCCACTTTCAAGTTAAGATAACAATTCATAGGATTCAGGGTTTATCTTTTAGTTATGCACGTTTCATTGTACCCTGAAAACAGCCACAGTTAGCCAAATGGAGGCTTTTCTGTAGCTCATTTCTGGTTCCCAGATCCCGGTCCATCTATTGCTCACACAGCTTGGAACGACTTACCAGCCTGCATATATTACTGCCGGAACCTGTCAGGGCTAGCCAGTGAATAAATCAAAAGAGAACGCTGGCTTGGTTTGAGATAGATGACTGCATCTTAGGGGACACAGTTCCAGAACAAAGTGCATGCTTTCCTACAATGTGTGCCACTTAGATGGGCTCCCAGCAGTGAACCTGGACTCCAGCTAGGTCTAAAATCGCTAAACTGTGTGTCTGATTAGTTGTCTTCCACAGAGGAATAAGCCACTACATGCAAAGCATCCCATCAGTCAGGAAGACAGCTAGGAGCCTGTTTGTTTTAGGAAACCACTTAGCCACTGAGCAAGAACTGCTTCCCTAAGTGGAATCTCAGGCAAGTGTAGAGGTCACAGTCTCGCACAGGCCGACAAAATGTTCACCGCACATTGAGATGTCGTTCACTCCCATGTGGACTACATGCAGATGACCAGTCATTACCTTTGGGTTTCAGACGGCTTTTCCAGGAACCATGAGAAGGTAGTGACAGTATATCGCAAACATCTGTGCCGTTGGCTTCACCCCTCAGGGCTTTTCTTCCACACAGATAAGCATGGCAGATCGAATTCAAGGAATTATCCTAAGAACCAATGCACTCATTTACACCGAGGTGTCACAGAGAGAGTGAGAAATCCATGTGATGTTTCTGCGAAAATCCATCTTACATTTTAAAAGCGATTGTTGCTTCATGTCTGACACCAGGGCTCTTTCACGTCATAAGAGATCGTGCGTCCCGTATTTAAAATATGAAGTGCTGGGATCCCTGGGTGGCGCAGCGGTTTGGCGCCTGCCTTTGGCCCAGGGCGCGATCCTGGAGACCCGGGATCGAATCCCACGTCGGGCTCCCGGTGCATGGAGCCTGCTTCTCCCTCTGCCTGTGTCTCTGCCTCTCTCTCTCTCTCTCTCTCTCTCTCTCTCTCTCTGTGTGTGACTATTGTAAATAAATAAAAAAAAAAAAAAAAATTAAAAAAAAAAAAAAATAAAATATGAAGTGCTCTCCAAAGCAACCTTATGAAAACATCTAGACAATGACACATCCAAGTAAGTAGAGAGAAGTACAACGGTCTGCAGTATTTTTTTTTTTTTATCAAATTAGTTTGCAAGGCGTTTGAGAACTAGAAACGATGGTGGCCGTGCTACGCACAAGTGCCACAGATGGATCCAAAATGAACCCAGCATGTTCCCGGGGTCTCAAACTCCTAGAACGTATGTACATGGCATAGAGAATGGAAGGATCCCGCATTGCATACAGACAGGCAATGAGAGGTCTCCCTGCTGCAGTGTGGGCACAGGAGGGCTTACTTATTAGCTTTGCCCCTTGGTGCCGATCTCTATCGCATTTTCTTTAAGATATTTTTATCAAACAGCTCTTTTTCTCGGTAATGCACGGGTGGGCCCCGTAGGTACTTTTCTTCTGCCTCCTTATAACCTAATCCGTCAAGTGCAGCAATTGAACAAATGATTGCTTCTGGCAGAAGAACTTCCAGAACAAAACTCACTTTGTCGTCCCTTGCCAGAGTCAGCCTCTTCTTGTCTATTTGTTTGTAGATTTCTTGTAAATGTCCCACCACGACATCCAACTGGTCTTCATCCTCCAGGTATGTTTCAACGCAGAGCGTGTACCTGTTGGAATTCAGAAACGATGTCAGCCACCTGGACTGTTTCCTGCCTTTGACAATGTCCAGAAGGTGGTGATCGGCCCCCTTCGTTTTCACGATGAAGTCCACGAGCCTCTGGTTGGCTCGGTCCCGAGCAGCCCTCATCCGGTCAGGGAGAATCTTCTTGCGGGGCCTCTTCCCGCCCACGGAGGTCTCCTCCTCAGAATCCTCCAGGTCGGCATAATTGACCTTTGGGAAGTCAGCCTCCAGATCCCCGTCCTGGATGGCTTTCCTAACTGGGTAACTGACGTCAGCAGCATAATAGTCCAGGAAGGAGCCTGCAAAAGACCCACAAGTGAGCCCTTCTCTGTAGTGAGAAATCAGGGAGAAACACCAGTTCACACTTTGCTCGTACATTTTCCTGGCTCTCTTCATCAGTGTTTCTTTCTCTTTGCAGTCCAGGGGCTTTAATCTTCGAAGAGGAACTCGAATGCCACTCATTTCAGCGTGCATGTTTGCCTCAATCAAAAGCACCCTTGCAGTCTGCTCTGCTTGGCTGACGCTCTTTACCACCGCTGGCCAAAAGGGGTGATTTTGAAATTTAAACCAGACCATCATTCCTCCTTCAATGGGACAAGGCTCCTGTGGAGAAAGCGTGCTGGTCAGTTGTCCCATTTCCTGGCTGACATCCTTCTTAATAGCAGTGGTGGGGTTCACAGCCTTTGAGCTGGCCGAAGGTCGAGATTCCTGCAGCCCTTTCTCAAACTCTGGTACCTGCAGCTTCCTTCTCCTGTTTGCCAGACGGAGTGAACAACGCGGCCTCAGGTTAGGGGCGCTGGAGGAGGCTGCCGCACCTTCCATGCCTGGCTCCCAGGGACCCTCTCCGTGGTCCTCAACATTCCCGGAGGAGGCAGAGCGCTCAGAGGAGGCATCCGGGGTCTTTGCGTGGGTGTCAGGTGCCTCTTCTTTCGGAGCCTCCTCGGGCACAGTGAGGTTGAAACCTGGTGGCGGAGATGGAAGGATGCCTCCATCTTCAGCCCCGGTACCCGCCTCCTTGGCTATGCGATGCAAAGACCTAACTCTTGAGGTGTCCCTCTTTTCCTTGCCCTCTTTCTCACCACCATCTTCTGAAAGTGACGGTAAGTTCGGGCGCCTGCTGGAGCTTGGTGAGGACTTTGCTTGCCTTTTCCTTGGAAGGGGAGTGAGGGTTGTGTGTGCCTGTGATTGGCCGCCATCTGGGGCATCCTGTCTCCGAGAATGCACCAGCCGCGATTTGAGGTTTCTGCGTTTCCTGAGACGCCTCAGTAAGATCCCTTTGGCCTTCCGGTAGTCTTTAAGAGATCGCTTTCTTGGTCCCCTTCGGGACGGTGTAGTGGTCTCTGGATCATCCGATGCTCCTGCTGGGCGCACATCTGCTCTCTCCTTCAGAATCTCCAATGCCACTGAAAGAGCGTTTCTGTAAGGCACTTCCTGTCCCGCTGGGACACTGGCCTTCGACTGGGCTGTTAGCAAGGAGGTAATGGATTCAATCTGAGACTCGTTTAGGATCTTTACGTCTGTGCTTTTCACTTTAATTTTTTCATCTACCGAGAGTATTTCAACTTCTAGAGAAAGTGCTCCTTTCCTCTTATTTCTTGGTGAGACCCCGGATCTGGACAAAACCCTTGCTGGCCACAAGTGGTCTTTCCAGTTGCACAGGACATACTCAGCATCCATTGTGATTTGGGTGTCCTCTCAAGAGGTGACTAATAGAGGTTGAGGGTTCTGGCCGTCAGACACACAGGCACGGCACATCTTCCCTAAAACAATGTCCTTCAGCACGCCTTTTGGCCTCGGGCCACAAAGGGTTTACTGCTTGTGTGGACCCTCCTTCTTCACCTGAGTCTCCCAGAGTCACGGAACGGACTGTATAGGAGAACACTGGAATGTGGAAAAGGAAGAGAAGAAAACCATTAGGAGAAAAAATTACTTTTGTGAACGTAGAAGAACATCGGTCACTGAGAATTGAAAGGAGATAAAACAAAGAACTATAAAGAGTTTGTGTGTCAGATAGGGGGAGTAAATACAAGGCAAGTATCGGGGAACATACAGAAGATGCCTGAGGAGTTTTTTAACCTTCCATACCCAACTTCTTGCCCTGCTTGTTGCCACTCCGTATTAAAGAGCATCTGTGTGGGGAGGCGGGTGTCGTTTTCCAGATCTCATTTGTGTTATTGGCCGTCTTGTGCCTTTTGTGCTCCCTGGGGCTCATCCTGGGGGGATGCTTCACTCGGTCCTTATTTTCTGGGGGGCGCTGATGCCACCCTGTGCACCCAAGGAAGCCAGGGACGATCTCCAGCCTACAGACCCTGAATGCCAGCCAGCCCAATCTTGGGTTCAAGAGCATGAGCTTAGAATCCAGAGGTTCACGAAGATCATCCTGGTGGTTACTGGTGCCATCCTTCATAAGGATTGCTACAGGCATGGGCCATTGGCTTGACCTGCCCTTTTGCATTGCACTACGGTGGCTCAAAAGGCTGTTGCCCACCCCCCTCCCCGCCCCCAGAGCTAAATTTTCGGAAAGAGATGGCTGTAGAGCGAGGAGCGGAATAAGCCACACTCCAAATGTCAACATGAAATGACTGCAAGTGAAATGTTTAGTAAAATAGGAACGTCTTACAAAACAGCACGTAGATCGAGGGAGGCGTGAGTCTTTTCGCGGCACCTGTTGGTTCACACGTTCCAACTGCTTGTCCGGCAGACCCTTTCCTCTGCTCTGTGCCTCTGAGGTGCACAGTCCTTCCAGGGATCAAATGGCCTCAAATGTAGATACCCAGGACGTACGTACCTCTAATGTTAATCTAGAAAATCAGAAAGGCAGATGGGAAATTAAGTCAACGAAATGGGGATGGAGTCATCATTTTCCCTTCCCCAGCTCTGGAATACAGGCTATTCTGAAGCAGAAATGTTAGTTATATCTCATTTGGAATGTAGACCTGTCTCTCTGCTTCCTTCGTTTGAATTTCAAAAATATTTCCATGTTAACCTGTTTAGTTTAGGCTGGTCCTCCTATTTCAGAACCATGGCCACTACTACAGCTTTCATAATAGCCTTTTTGTCCGTCTTAAATGCAAGGATTTAGTAGTAGCAGCGTTTTGTGTGTGTGTGTGTGTGTGTGTGTGTGCGCGCGCAACAAAACGGTGTCTATTATGTAAGTGTGTGTTGGTGTTTCTAAAGTAAAATTGTGAAGAGAAAAACCATGCAGAGGGGTATACACGGGGGCAATACATGATAGATGCTTACTGTCAACATGATGGTGTGAGCGTTCAGCGCACGTTCCCAATGCGCCATCTACACACGCGTGCACATATGCCTAGCACTGTATTTCTTCACTCAAGAGCAGTATGGGATCACTGTTTCGTGGGAATCTGATTTTTTGCATCAGTTTTGTGAATCACTTTTTGCAATGCGGTTTCCCTGACATTTAAAAACTTCATTTAAATACATTTCAAACTTTTAGATGTGTGTCATGCAGAAAATGCAGTTGTTCTCTCAATCCCCCTTCCGACCCGTCAGGAAATACCTGTTAATGGGTTCTACTTTTCCACATATACTGTTCAATTACGTATCACAGTTCGCTTACAGATTTTAGTTCATCCAGTATCGGTTTCAAATGGTACGCTTTGATTTACAACAGATTATTTCCCTAAGAAAACACATGTATGCAGGACTTTGTTCACACATACTCCTAGCTACAATATGAAACGTATGATGACTAATGACACAGACTTTGGGCCCAGCCTGCACAAACCTTTTCTTGCCAGAATGTATGATCATGCAGGTATTGTGTCCTCTGCTTTACAGAACTCAGTGTACTGGCTCTTAGATCACGGGTGTCGGGTGAGGACACAGAACAGAGAGGAGA
Source organism: Canis lupus familiaris (assembly GCF_011100685.1). Taxonomy (NCBI): domain Eukaryota; kingdom Metazoa; phylum Chordata; class Mammalia; order Carnivora; family Canidae; genus Canis; species Canis lupus. The sequence continues at coordinate 14,538 of NW_023331218.1, read as the reverse complement.
AGGAAAAACAGGTAACTCAACCAACTGCAGTCTCCCTGCAGCATGACCTGCCAGTCTCTCACACAGAACAGGAGTGCCTGAGTCACCTGAGCTCCAACCAGACCCCCAAGACAGACACACACACACTCACAGATACATACACAGACTCAGAGTGATGAGGTTAGAGACGCAAGATGCCTGATATTGATGCATGGAATCCATGTTTTCTGCTCTACGCATGCATGCAAATGTTGTTGCTTCCAGGGCAGCTCGTCTCAGTTCCTTATCTTGGAATTACACACGGAGAATCTAAAATGCTGTTTAACACCATAAAGTAGGAAAACCATTAAGGATCAGTAAGCTGATCACCCAGAAGGAATGCGAACTGCAAATATATGAGTCTCGCACTTTTAAATTCTGTTTAAACCTATTTTCTATAGAAAGGGCTTTAAAAACCATAGCACCTATTTGAATATTCTCTCCCATTCACGTTTGTGTACATCTGTTCAACTACGAAGCACTTTAATGGAGTAACTTGCAGCGGACAACCAAAATATCAATTGCAATCATTTTGTCCGGTTACCAAAACGATGCACCCTTGAGAGACGCATTCAGAAGGAAAGGGTTTTTAATGAAAATATAAAATCCTCCATGGCCTACTCACCATGTGCTTTGGCCCACTGTCCAAACAGCTTCCATTGAAGGGTTGGCACATAATGTTGCAGATGATTTCCTTATTTTTTCATCCTGACAGGAGCACAGCTCTCTTCTTTCCCTCTAAGGGTGCATCCAGGTGGGTGTGTAGACAGACACGTGGCAGTTGGAGAGAAAGAGGGACAGATAGAGGGAATTACATGTAAATGTTGATCCTCTTCTGCACACCAGGAACAAGTATTAAAAATAGAACCCTGAATGACACTGAAGTAACTATTAAAGTGACCCCCAATTCTCGGAGGGCTTGGATCTGAACATGTATCCACAATTCTAGTTTACAGTCATACCAAACATGCCTGCCCAGTAAAAATGAATAGAATAAAACAGAAGGGGAATCGTAGAAGTAACAACTCCACGATTTGTAACTTCAGGGTCAATTCCAGACCATCAAGAAATAGAACCCTCAGATGAACCAGCTTCAATTTTTAAGTCCTGCTGTTAACTCTAGTCCATTTGCTCCTTGGCTAAGGAATGAGAGAACGTGGTGGCAACGAATATTTATTTCTCCAATCAATCGCCGTGACTTTTGGAAGAATGATTTTGGAAGCTTTGTTCCTTAACTCCTTTCCCCGTTGAGGGCTGTGATCACTTCCAAACAAAAACGAAAACAACCCTCTGAACGTGTTGTCTCAAAACAAGGGCACTGTCCTTGATAGGACTCCTGCACCCCTCCACTCCCCAGAGGCAGAACTTCTCTCATCTTTACCCCAACACCCTCTCATCCCTTCCCTAAAACCAGTGCTTATTTATTGGACTTTTTGTGTGTGTGGTTTTCATTCTGAGATGGAGGAGGAAGGCGGGGCCATAGGTAGAGGGAGATGGAATCTTAAGTAGGCTCCATGCCCAATGCAGAGCCCCACACGGGGTTCGATCTCATGACCCTGATATCATAACCTGAGCTGAAATCAAGAGTGTTGACCCCAACCGACTGAGCCACCCAGGCACACCTTGGAGCTTCTTTTAAGCTGTAGGCTTTGTGACCTTAAACTGTCCCCAAAACATGTATTTCCATGAATGGACGAGTTAGCAGTTCCCCCTTTTGGCTATAAAGGCACATTTCACGCAATTTCACTTAGAGAGAAAACACGTTCTTGCCTACTGTTACACCTTTCCAGTGCCCCATGAATCCAGCATGAACTTTCCACCTGTCAAAGTTTTTAACCTCATTCCATTTGTAGAGCAACTGAGTGGGAATTGCATCTTCAAACCTTTCCCTTATGTTGCTCACTAGTTTCATAAACTCATGGAGGTCACACCTATTTGGAAATGTGGACCATTTTTGTATAAACATTTCAATGGCAAGTAGCGCAGACTGAAAAATCGTGAACCGCCCTCAGTTCTACCAAAGAACTGAAAAAACTAGGCTTGCTTCTCACCTACCAATGATCAGCTACAACACTCAGAGCACCTACACATTCAAATTGCCAAACTCTGCCCCCCATTTTCCCTTAAGAAAGAAGGAACCACAGCAACTACGCTTGCAGGCACACACCATCAAGAGCTCTAGAGCTGCCCAGAGGAGCAGAACCATGAGTGCTTGTGCAAAGGACGACACAAACATCAAGGTTCCCCTCAGGGCCTTATTTTAAGACTAGAGTGACTTCTGTCCCATTCCTTTAGCAAACTCAGGTGGTTTCTCCCATCAAGCAGGCCAATTTTCTTCCAGAGATTCTCTGTTACCCCTCCAGTCACTGTTACCTGCCACAGGGAGACCTCCACTTCCCTCTCTAACAGTGATGAAATCATGCACAGCCTTAGGACTGAAAAAGTCAAGGGCATCCTGGTCTTTCCTGCAGGCGAGACTTCCATAATTACTGATAGCCCGGCGAGCGGACAAAGTGTGTATTTCAGAACCTATTAATTTCCCTGTGTCGTGCACAAGGAGAAAAAGGTGCCCTAATTCACAAGACAACTCACTGCATCGTAGCTTGTCATAACGGCATTGGGTGTCTGCCAGGTGCTTGCTACCCATGGGAATAGACTAACAAACCGATAATCTAAGCCAACAAGGGCATGTTATGCATCCAACACAAGGACTGATGCAGACCTTCATGTGCTGACAGAGGACAAAAATTCATTCACTCCCCCCCCCCCAAAAAAAATATATCTAGAGACCAGTGAAGCGCAAGTAATACGCTTTCCGTAAGGCACACATTCACATGAGAGCAACGGTGTCTACTTCATCTTTGGATACAAAGACATGTCAATGCAAGAGAAGAGTCCAGAATGATAAACAGAAATGTCATGGCACTGTTGCATTGGCAAGAGAGGAAGGAAAAGGACAGAAGTGGGTAGTGAGGGTAGACATCATTTCTCAAATGTTTTAAAACATTACACGGAGGACACATTTACGTGTACATAGGCACCGAAACCTTACTTTGCAAAGATTCTAAGGTGATATGAAATGAAATCCTGGATGTAAGTGAACAAAAAGCAGGCAAGCAAAACAGTACCAACCATTGCATAGAAAGCGATGCAAATACATTGCAAATGTCTTTGAGGTACATTTTCTATGGATCAAAGGAAATGTTCATTATTAAAATGTATATATTTAACCACAGAAGATATATTGTACTTCGGTCCAAGAAGAGAGAAGGGCTGCTGAATGTGTGAAGGAACAATAGGCAACAATGTTCCAAAATATCAGATGGTGTATTGAGATGCCAACCTGCAAGCATAATATATTCCGTCCCTCTCCCTGCTCTCCCTCTCTCTTCCTCTCTCTCTAACATTCACACACACACACACACACACACACACACACACACACACAGGTCTAGGCTCATCATGGTTAAACTTCTAGAACCCAGTGGGAAAAGAACAGCTTTAAAAGCAAAGAGGGAAAACCAGCATGACTTTTAGGCAACACTCTCTTCCTATTTTTATGAAAGAGAACTTGAGTCATTTGGAGATCAAAAAAGAAAAAAAAAAGTACAATTGAGCAATGACGCAAGAGTGTCATGACAGGAAGAGTGGGCACTTGTAGTTCCAGAGAGCGCAACGGAGGATACGGTGGTTCTGAGAAGCCGTGACGTCTGAAGAGGAGACCTCAGAGCGTGGGCTCCGACCTTGTCTGTTAGAGATGTTTCTTAGATCATGTGTGTGTCGGCTACTCAGAGTGAGCACAATATCATCCCCTAGGCTACACAGAGTCACATTAGATCTTCCAATCCTACCCATTTGCCTCATTTGCTGACTTCTTTCTCCCTCTCATTTCACACACATAATAACTTGACTCTAAGTCAGTGCAAGCGAGTCAACTTACATCTTTAAGGGTTCATGGGACAATCATCAAGCAGAGGTACATGATGAGGAATATTTGGGGATCTCTGCTTTCAAGAAGTCAGGTAACAATGCCCTCGGGCAATGGTGTCACCTTAGGACAGCAGAAAGGGGCCCTGGTGTGACAGAGGTATTCAGTCACCTAAGCTCCCCAGCCCCAAGAGAAGCTGCCATCCCCTCTGATAAAACAGGAGGGATTAGAGCTCTTAAAGTCCAACTAAAACCCACACACTGGCAACACACAAACACACACACGACTCACACATTGATAGCAGACACTGACTAGTCCGACGTTTCTACAGGTACTCCATCTCTCCAGTCTGTAAATATCCTTGTTAAATGTTTCTTCTGTCTCCAGGAAAGAATGGCTTAACCCAGTTGTCATGGAAACCAGAATGTCATCAGAAAAGGTCTTCCTGATGTTCGCTTTCTATGGAAACCAGGAAGTACTAATACCTCCTCAGATGCAGAGCGTCGATCGTGGTCTCAGTCAATTACACCCTGACCAATCCAGTGAATGAATGAATGAGTTTGTGAGTGAATGAATGAATGAAACATTGAAGACAATATCTGATGGTCTCAGAAAAGGCACTGAGGGCAGGGGAGTTTTTGCAAAATGGGTTATGGAAGAAATAAAGTGGAAAGATAACAGCTTCTGTCTTCCCTTCACACACACACACACACACACACACACACACACACACACGCTTAGGATCCAGGTTCCGTTAAGGACCTCCTTTCAACGTGCCAAGACACATGAGGCCGTGTGTGTTTGTGTGGGTGGGATTCAAGGACTCTCAGTCAATTAAAAATGACCCAAGAGGAGAAGACGTGTCAGGACAAAGGCCCTGGGTGTCAGAGGTCCATTTGCCTTAACTAGAAACTCGGGTTGCAACAAGACCAAATGACCCTCAGTGTACCCTCGGACGACTGTGTACTGACAAGGTTTTCGGGACACCAGTGGTTCCTGAGAAGAGAGGCGAGTCCCCAAAAATGTCCCCGATGGAGGACAATAGGGAGATAGAGATGAGCCTCTCACATTTGGGATGTGCGCTCAGCTTGTACTGCCGCAACCACACTGCCAATGAAGGCTAAGCCCAGAGGTAGGGCTCCTCTCAGAAGGGCACACAGCGCACACTTCCTCTCTCATTGTCATCTACATCAGGGGACAGAGCTGCCCTGTGATGTAGCTCTTGTTTCCTGTTAATGAGCTCCAGGCAATTCTTCTGTGGCCAGTCCTGGGCAGTGTGATGTGCTGGGAACAGGCTTTCGGGAGGGGAGATTGCAGTTCCGAGCTCCAGGGTTTTCCTATTTCCATGTTGTAAGTACTACCATTATGGCCGAATTCAAACCACTGACACGATGTCACCGAATGCTGATTTGGCAAGTGATGCCCCAAATCAGCCCTCACAAGGTGACGGTTCCAGACAGACCCAGCACAGCCATGGACCCCAGATTCCAGAGCCAGACAAAGCCCTCTCGTTCTACGTGCAATCCACGAGAGCAGGGCAAGCTGGACTCTTACACAGAACTGTGTGCCACCTGAATGAAGGCTTTCGAAAGGTTCTTGGTGAAGAGGAGAGGAAGAGGCATACCAAGAGCCTCCATGTATGTAGCCTATGTAGTTTTAGGGGTGGGAAAATAGTGGGAAGCACCCATGGCCAATCTTTTCAAATCAGAGATGCTTTCTGAAAGACCAACTGTTTCCCCTTAATGTTAGACATTCTAGGGGGCGTTAACAGCTATTGTTAGGCTTTGGTTTGCAATTCCGACTGACTAATAATATTGAGCATATTATCATGTGACTTTTGGCCATTTGTTTATCTTCCTTCGGGAAATACGTACTCAGATCTCTTTCCCATCTTTATTTGTTTTTTCATTTGGTTGGAGTTGTAAGGGTTCTTTCTATACTCTGGTTGCTAGACTCTCCCTAGACATATGATTTGCAAGGGGAACCCTGGGTGGCTCAGCGGTTTGGTGCCTGCCTTTGGCCCAGGGCGTGATCCTGGGGTCCTGGGATCGAGTCCCAAGTCAAGATCCCTGTATGGAGCCTGCTTCACCCTCTGCCTGTGTCTCTGCCTTCCTCTTTCTCTCCGTGACTCTCATGAATAAATACATAAAATACTTTTTAAAAAATCATATGGGCAGCCCGGGTGGCTGAGCGGTTTAGCGCCAACTTCAGCCCAGGGCATGATCCTGGAGACCCGGGATCGAGTCCCACATCAGGCTCCCTGCATGGAACCTGCTTCTCCCTCTGCCTGTGTCTCTGCCTCTCTCTCTCTCCTCTCTGCGTATTCTCATGAATAAATAAATAAAATCTTTTTTAAAAAGACATATGATTTGACAATGTTTTCTCCCATCTTTATGATATCTTTCTCTCTCTCTCGATAGTCATTTATTTTTTGTTCTTTTAAAGAAAGATTTTACAAATTTACTTGAGAGAGAGAGTGAGAGACAGAGAGAGAGAGAGACAGAGAGAGAGAGGGAGAGAAAAAGAGAAAGAGAGAGAGAGAGATAACAGAAGCAGGAGGAGCAGCAGAAGAAGCAGGCTCTCCGCTGAGCAGGGAGCCCGATGCGGCGCTCAATCCCAGGACCACAACCCGAGCCAAAGGCAGATGGTAACCGATTGAGCCACCCAGGTGCCCAAAGATGGTGTCTTTTAATGCAAAAGCTTGTTTTCATTTTGGTGAACGTCAATTTACCCATTTTTTTTTTCTTTTGTTGCTTTTGGTCTAATGTTTAAGAAATCCGAGGTCATGGAGGTTTACTGCTATCCTTTATTCTAAGAGTTTTATAATTTTAGCTCTCACGTTTAGGCGTTTTGTGTATCCTGTGACTAGAGTGTCCAAGTTTGTTCATTTGTATGTGGATATACCGCTGTCCCAGAGCCACTTGTTGAAGAGACTATCCTTACCCCCTGGATGGTCATCATCAGTCATCCCTCACCCAACATATTGGTGTAGTTACGGGAACCAGTGAAATGCTGAGCATTATGAGGAAGGGGATCAGAAGTACAACATAAATCATTGGCTTAGCCTGGACCGTTAACTCGAAGTAGACACTATGGAAGAAGGATCGGACTGAATAAAATATTGAAGATTTGCTTCCAAATCTTAGATGAAAGAAGTAACATGTGTGATTAAAAACAGACGGAAAAAATAAAAGCCCAGAGCTGGTAGCAAATCAAGGCAGGCACCAAAAGGTGAAAGGTCCAAAGAAAATAATATAGGGGGCAGAGAGAGAGGGAGGGGGGGGGGAGAAGGATGGAAGCAGATAGTATCCCTCACTTTCAAATCGTATAGTACATCTGAGTAGTGGAATGAAGCATGAATTTCATTTCCTCTGTAAATTTTCTATTTTGTGAAAATTATCCTATCGTGAGTCTTTATTGCTTTTATAATTAGAAGAGAGACTTGACAGGAGAACTTAAGTTAACAAAGAGCGCTCTGTATTAAGTTATTTTTGGAAAGTAGACCGTTCTTTATGAGCTAACCTCTGGAAGGATAACTTCAAAATTCCAGAAAACCTCTTGGCACTGCCGTAAGAAATCACAACGTGCTGAAATGATCTATAGACAGGAGTCATCCAATACCTGTGTTTTTCTATAGTCGGAGGACCTCTGAGATGTATCAATTTGATTTCTCCTTACAAGTGTAAAACAGACAAGTTCACGGTCGGTGTTAGAAAAGTCAAAAGCTGTTATGACTCAAAAGGTGTCATAACTCATCTTGGTTAGTCATGGAGCAGATGGTCCACTAAAGTCCCTTGTTCCAATTTCTTTCCTGATTTTCAGATTTTTAATATTTTCCTCACATCCTTGGTGGGCATTTGCAAAACAAAGACAGTGGTTTTATGAAGCCGCCAGATGGAGATATTGAGCTGCCACTGTTTGTGACAGTCAGGTCCTTCTTGACTAATACAGTGGTTCCAAGTTTGAGAGCAACCTGGAGAATTTACTGAAAATGCAGATTCCTAGTGCACGCCCACATGGTTGATTGGGCAGGCCTAGGACAGATCCAAGGAATCTGGACTAAACACTCTCCTTTCAGGGATTCTGATATATCGGTGATCCCATGCACCACCCTTTGAGAAGCTCTGATGTAAATGGCCATTGAAATCATGCACATAGGTGGAAACATTTAGGGAACGTGTATCGATTGAGAAAAGAATCAAGTAAAACCAAGTCCTGAGGAACATCATCATGCGAAGGCTCATTTGAAGAGAAGGAGCTAGCAATGGTAAGAAGGAGTCGCCAGAATGAAAGGAGATAACGGGAGACTATGCAGTTATGGAGGCCAAAGGAAAACAGAGAGAGTGGGAGGGAAAAAAAGGAGATAAGAAGGGTCAACCAGACTGCATGCATTTTTGATCGAATTTATTCACACATCCGTCATCATCTTCTCTGACTTCTTTGGAAGAAATACTGCCTTAAACAGTAAGAATGTGGGATCCCTGGGTGGCTCAGCGGTTTAGCGCCTGCCTTCGGCCCACGGTGTGATCCTGGAGTCCCGAAATCGAGTCCCACATCGGGCTCCCTGCATGGGAGCTGCCTATGCAGCTGCATCCGTGCCAGCTGCGCCTTTCCAGTTCCAGAAGCTTTCCTAGCAATGCCACCAGTATCATCTGGGACACGTATCATGGCCAGCCCATGGGCTGGACTGAGCCACGTGCTCATCTTCTGCCTCTGCCTGTGTCTCTGCCTGTCTCTCTCTCTCTCTCTCTCTCCTCTCTCTCTCTCTCTCTCTCTCTGTCTCTCACGGAAAAATAAATTTAAAAAAAGAGTAAAAATGCCCTTGTGATGTCTGACACACCCTAAGTTATTCATGTACTTGAAATATATATTTCCCGTCCCAAGTCCACATTTGTTAATGAAATGTTACAGTTAATCCTGATGATGAAAATCAGTTAGTTTTTACGCTTTGAAATATGTAGCAGGCACCGGCTTGCATTCAATGTTTGATATTCAGGAAATTGTGTGCCAGTGGCTCACAAAGTGGCCACAATAATGGCAATACAATAAACACGAAACGCCGATCACCATTACGATAGAATGAATCAGAAACAGTAATGCTGCTATACTGTTACTAATATTTGACTGGTTCCCGGATATTACTGAGGGCCCGTACGAGTTTTTATGCATTATTTCACTTAGCGGCATCCAAAATATCACGAGACAAATACTGTCGGTATGCCTTTAAGATAGTACGAAAGTGATCAAGGCTTCGAGAGAGAAGTCAAGAAGTCAGCTCGGTGTCTCACAGTCCCCGAGCGGGACAGCCCCGTTTAATGGCATGCTGGACTGTCAGTTGGTGCTTTGAGCATTTTTGTGAGTTTCCCTTTAAGAAAACCCAACGTAGTCAAGTTTTGCATTACTTTCAGAAAGGCACAGGTTGCAGGGACCTCCCGGTCGCCACCTAAATCCTTGCTCTCCTCTTCTTCCTGGGCCCCATCTAGGCATCATTCGCCGGCTTGCCTTGCTGTTACGTGTGACCGTGTGCCTGAGATCCAGGCAATGGGACGGCAAGCGGAAATGAGGCGTGCCACTGCCAGGCCTAACTTGTAAACACCTGGTACCTGGTGCACCTCTGTGCTCTTTGCCCCTTCTAGCAAACTGCCAAGGGGGCCACCTCCGGGGCTCCCGTGGGAGCCCCACGTTGGGTGTGGCAGACTTTCTGACAGCCGGGGTCCCTGTGGAAGTGCATGGATAGTGCCTGCCAGGAGGACCCAGTCACTTTCCCAGTAATGTGCCAAGAGTAATAGATAAACTAGTTGAGATAAACCAGTTGAGTCCCTGTACACGTTTGGGTTTAGGTGTTAGGGTAATAGTCTACCACCCCTGACACAAGCTGGGCAAAAATAAATTTCAGGTATGCGCTGCTCTGTCACCGTGAATTGCGTCTTCCTGCTTGTTGAATCAAGTAGCTCATACAGGGGCTTTGTTTATTCCAGGTAACACACGGTAGGAATACATAATCCAGGGCTGGTACTACACCTCGGGAAGCCAGGATCTCCTCTCTTCTCGCCCCTCTCTCCTTAAATGTGGCTTTTGTCTCCAGGGCCACGGGCACTGCGTCTGTATCACTGGCAGGAGCAAGTGGGAAAGATCGAAGGGGAATGCCGGCTGCGTCTTTCCAGTTCCAGGGGCTTTCCTAGGAATGCCACCGGCGTCATCTGGGACACGAATCACGGCCAGCCCAGGGGCTGGACTGGGCCACGCGCTCACCTGTCTGTGCAATGGGGTCAGGGTTCTGTTAGTAAGGACGAAAGGGTGAGGGAAGGGGTGCTCGGGGAGGTCCAGGACCTGCCACAGCACTTACACGTATCTATACTGATCATCCAAATCCCCAGTGGGAGCTTCTGACAAATCGCGATTCCTGTCCCGGTGCCAGCCATAGGGAACCAGAATGTCCCTGACAATTTGGAACCCGAAAGCCGTGGTTGAGCTACTGGCCCTTGCTCTACCGAGGACAGACCCTTGTTCCCGTCATCTGGTCTGGTCTGCGTGGACTCTTCAATGGGTTTGTCATTTCATAACGCTTAGGTGCACTCCAAAATGCCAGAGGCAGCACCTTTCTCGATTGACAGGTTTTGAAATTTACATGGAAAACAAGAACTTTGTAAAGGACTTCCACCTCCTCAGTCACAGCCTTCAACCATTTTCTGCAGTACTGGGACAGGCAGGCACTACTGGAGACCATGGCTTGTAGCTGAAGACGTGCTGTAGCCCCAGAGCAGCAACGGGACGCAAAACAGTGAAGAGGCGAGGGCCAGGGGTGGGCAAAGGGGTGGTGGAAGGGGAGGAGGGCGGGGGGTGGGGGTGAATGGTGACGGGCACTGAGGGGGGCACTTGACGGGATGAGCACTGGGTGCTATTCTGTATGTTGGCAAACTGAACACCAATAAAAAATAAATTCATGATTAAAAAAAAAAAAAAACAAACAAACACGCCAAAGGTCTGGCCCTTCCTCCACTGTGCGGCTCTGCAAACTTGGGTAAGCATCTGTAGTCTCTGACCATGGTCCTCTTAACTTATAAAGGGGCCTTGCACCAATTCACCTTCCAGAGGGTTATTAAGGTCATCCAATGAGTCACGGGTGTGTATCCCTTCAGGCCAGGGCAGCATAGCTCGCTGAAGTGTTGTCTGTATTCATGGGCAAACAGTGACCAATACGAATTGTGAGTTCCAAATCTGCTTGGTAGAATGATAGAGGCTTCCCGCATGGTCAAAGTGAGGCACGGGAATAGGGTCCCGTTAGCACACAGAGGACTGGATTACAGTGCAGGGAGAGGAGCGAGGCGGCACAAGTCACAGCGACAGGCAGAGGAAGGAGTGTCAACCAAGGGTCTCGGCAGAGAAGTTGGTTGAGCTCGTTCGAGGGCCCAGTGGCAGGCAACAGCCACGGTGTGCTTCGGGCGGTGGCAAGCAGCTCAGGATGGGGAGGATAAAGGGGGGAGTCAAAGGAGACGAGGTGCTAAGGGTCCTCGTATGTAGGGTCGACCCTCGTGTGGAGGCTGTCAGGAATCACGGAAGGATCTGAGTCATCAGAGTGTAAGCTTAATCCCGGAGGACTCGGAGTTGGGCCTGACCTAGAATCTTTGTTTTTACTCTTTAGAGATTTGTGTTTATTTATTTCTTCCTGAGAGACGCAGAGAGAAAGCGAGGCAGAGACAGAGGCGGAGTTGGAGAAGCAGGCTCCAGGCAGGGAGCCCTACGTGGGACTCCATCCGGGGTCTCCAGGATGACGCCCGGGGCCGAGGTGGCGCTAAAACCGCTGAGCCGCCCGGGCGGCCCCGACTTAGGAATCTTCATTGTGCCACAGGCTGTGGCTTTTGGCACAGGATAAACGAAAGGAGCGGTGGGACGGGACAGAGAACCAGAATCGGGGACATAGCGAACCTTGATGTGTGACCGGGCACAGCTGATAGTGGCGAAAGCGTGCACCCTTCAGAAAAATGGGGACGGTACGGTGACTTTTTTTTTTTTTTTTTTTTCTTTTCCATGGGGGGACAGAAGCAATTAGATCACGACCGGACAGCAAGCACAAAAACCAATTTCACGTGAGCAGAGACTAAAAGATACAAAATAAGCCCTTAAGTCAATTTTGAAGAAACATTTATGACCTCGGAGTACAGGCAGCTTTCATCCTAAAAGGCCCGGGAGGCCAGGAAGCACCTGGGTAAATCGGAAACGTCACAGTTTATAGACGCCTTGCGCATCAAAGGACATTATCAACAGGCCACGCAGGCAACCCGAGGAATGGATGAAGATCATTGCAAATGACCGACCCGGTAAGAGAATAAAATCCTGACCGTTAAAGAGGTCCTACAACTCACCCGCGGTGCAAAGAAAAAAAAAAAAAAACAGAAAGAAAGAAAACCAACGCGCACCCCAAAAAGACAGAAACCTTATTAAAAATTGGCAAAGGACCTGAATGGGCATATGTCTAGAGAAACTGGACACCCGTGGCCCCGTCCCCGTAGGCACTTGAAAAGGTGGTCTGGCGTGAGTAATCGCCAGTGGAATGAAAAGTCAGAACCGCAAGCAGCAAAGCACTTCACACCCTGTAGGATGCCTGTTTTCAAACAGAGAAACACGAGGCAACGACAACCAACGAAAGCCAAAACAAACAACTGGGAATTACAGGAGCTGGCAATGATGTGGAGAAAGGGGAACCACTGTTGCACTGCATGGTAGGGACTGTGAACAGGTCATCAAGTCCTCTGAAGGCCTTGGGCGCATTTATTTTTATGTTGTTTCTCTTGGGCTCATTTAAACACCACAGAGCGTAATCGCACCACGGTCAGGCAAGACGTTGCGATTTCTTCCGTAGGCATCGCTGCCGTACCAGGGCGAGCTGCTGGTGAAATAATGGGCAAGTGGACGGAAGGAGGCAATGGGGCGGAAGGCATATTGAGGAGCAGGTTCCCCGGGGAGGGCTGGCGGGTGTCTCCACAGGGGAGGGGGAAGGGGCCGCCTTTTCCAGGGCCTATTCCGGGGCTCCACGGGATAGCCACAGACCCTGTTAAGGACACAATGATGGGTGGAAGGGACGTGGCGCAACCGCCAACGTCAGGCAGGACGCTGACAGGAGTTCAGTCCTCCTACCCGGGCAACCCAGCGGGAGGCCAGCACAGTGAAGGACACGCGCAGGGGTCTGTGAAACAGCACCAAAGGCAACCTACCAACCGCCAACCCAAGAGCGGAGCCGAGACAACGGAGGGGGTCGTTTGCTCAGGACCCTCGGGGAGACGGCTATTCCTCCCGGGAAGCGGAAGCGCTGGGTGGAAAGGGCCCCGCCAGGAGCCCGACGAGGACCTGCGAAAAGCCTTCCGCCTCAGGTCAGCAAGGGTGGAGGCCTGAGCGGCCACCATGCTCCACAACCCAGTACCCTTTAGTGATTTCCCAGGAAGATGAAAGTAACGTCCTCGGGCTGCAGAGCCGGAAACGCGCAGCCTGGGCCCCGGGGCTCAACCCTCGGCCCTCAGCCTCAGCCCTCGGCCCTCAGCACTCGACCGACCCTCGGCCCGCGGCCCTCGACGCTCCACCCTGGGTCCTGACCCAAGACCCTCGGCCCTCGCCACGTGAGCCCCGTACCTCGACCTCCCTCGACCCTCGAATCTCGACCCTCGAACCTCGACCCTCGACCCTCGACCCTCGATCCTCAGGGCCGGCAGGCACCGGCGCCCGGGGCAGGGGGGGCCCGAGGGGCGTGTCTCTGGCGAGGTCCCGCCTCCCGCATGCGCACTGGGCCAGCCCCTCAGCTCAGCGACGCTCCCGCGCAGGCGAGGCTGACTGGCTCCTCTCAGTCAGTCGCGAGGCCCTCAGAGGAGCCTGGTCGTCGCCGCGGAGGACCTGCTGTGGAGGTCGTTGTGTGCGCGGAGGCCTGAGAGGGGCGGGGGATGGGGATGCGGATGGCGATGGCGATGGCGATGGCGATGGCGATGGCGATGGCGATGGCTGGGGCGGAGGGAGGGACAAGACAGAGGCGATGGGGGGGGGGTGGGGGCGGAGGGAGGGAGGGAGGAGGGGGGGAGGAGGGAGAGAGAGGGGGTGGGGTGGGGTGGGGGTGCGAGTGGCGGTGGGGGTGGGGTGGGGGGGGGGGGGGGACGGAGGGACGCAGGGAGGACCGACAGAGACGGGGGGGGGGGGGGGGGGGGGGGGGGCCATAGGGACGGAGGCTCGCAGGACCGAGGGGCAAGACAGAGGGGTTGGGGCTAGCGCTGGGGCATAGGCACAGGAAGGGGCATAGGACAGAGGAAGGGTCAAGACAAACGGGGGCCGGGGGGGCCGGGCATAGCGACCCCCTGGGGGGCCCAGAGGCAGGCAGGCGGACCGGTGGCACTGGGTGGCCGTGGCGGGCGGGGGGGGGGGGTATCCTGGAACGTCCGGGACCAGGGCGTGGGGGGCACGGGGGCGGCGGGGCTGACTCTGAGGTGACGTCCCCACGGGGTCCTCGGGGCTCCGACGGGATACGACCAGGCCCTGAGCGCAGAGCTGGCAGGGCGGGGGGGAGCGGGAGCGAGGGCCCTCATGGCCCGGGAGGGTGACACTGGTGAGGAGGG